>NC_056406.1:23684444-23984814 GCF_905147365.1 Aricia agestis | reverse complement strand
GATAAAATATAGCCTATAGCCTTCCTAGATAAATAGGCTATCTAACACTGAAAGAAATTTTTCAAATCGGACCAGTAGTTCCTGAGATAAGCGCGTTCAAACAAACAAACTCTTCCGCTTTATAATATCTTATGAAGTCAAGATGAGTGTCATATAAGTGTACTCGAGAAGGCGGGCTGCGTGCGCCTAGTTAGCATAGCTTCACATATTCTTTCCTCACCTTCTTTAGTAACCGCACGGATAGAGTCGAGATGCGTGCCGTACAGGTGTCCGTTGTGTTCGCCGGACTCGAGGGTGGAGCTGATCGGATCGGATGCTTCACATATTCATTCCTTACCTTCTTTGATAACCGCACGGATGGAGTCGAGATGCGTGCCGTACAGGTGTCCGTTGTGTTCGCCATACTCGAGGGAGGAGCTGATCGGATTGGATGCTTCACATATTCATTCCTTACCTTCTTTGATAACCGCACGGATGGAGTCGAGATGCGTGCCGTACAGATGTCCGTTGTGTTCGCTGGACTCGAGGGTGGAGCTGATCGGATCGGATGCTTCACATATTCATTCCTTACCTTCTTTGATAACCGCACGGATGGAGTCGAGATGCGTGCCGTACAGATGTCCGTTGTGTTCGCCGGACTCGAGGGTGGAGCTGATCGGATCGGATGCTTCACATATTCATTCCTTACCTTCTTTGATAACCGCACGGATGGAGTCGAGATGCGTGCCGTACAGGTGTCCGTTGTGTTCGCCGTACTCGAGGAAGCGGCCGGCGTGCGCGTCTCGCTCCATCTCCTCACGTGACACGAACCAGTATGAGAGCCCATTCTCTTCTAGAGGTCGCGGCGGCCGGGACGTGTCTGAGATTTTTTTATATTTATTGAATTATCATGGAAAACTAAGCCGGTCCCTAGACGATCAATTGTATGGAACAGTTTATTTGCCAATAATTAGATTGAAGGCGCGCGAATATCAATCCTAGACGGTCAATAATATTACGTAATACGTTATGTTGCGCACTAAAAAAACTCGTCTAGGGCCCGCTTAGAGTTAAGTTATTTCAATGGATGTAAAGTTTTAGTTATCAGAAAGCCAATTACAAGTTTTCACCCCTAAGTTCAAATATAATGTTTCATTGTTACTACATCACAAACCATGTTGCTACCCGTTATGGCTATGGTGATTTCACCATAATTACAAGTAACACTCTCTGATACCTACATACTTAAGGCGACGCCTTGATAATTAGGCTGTAGCGATATCGATTTTTCTCAGCAATGACTAAAGGTAAGAAATTAAAGTTCATTGTCAGTTTTCATCATATTGTCATTGTCTTTGAATTACCCATAGCATAACACGATTGGTCAACTTTTATAACACAGAATAATCAATCAAAAATACCTCTGTAAAAAAGGGATTCCTATTTTGCCAACAGAGGAGAGTGATTTATGCTTCCAAAATTTGTACTTACAAAGATTGGTTCAAGCATACACTTTAATTTGCCCATAGCTTATATGAAATGTATTTATGGTTTTTAAATTACGCGACAAAAACCATTTTGTCGCTTACGCCCTTTTCATTTTTTGTTGTTCCATTGCTTGTTTTCTATAAAACATATCCAACTTGGTTTTTTACTTTAACGCGCGTCACCTTAATTAATATAAAGAAAATACGCAATGATTAACTATACAATGTTTTGTATTGTCTATCTTTTGAGAGACTTTTTGCACAGATGAATGTGTCGGCACTGTACGCACCGCATTTCGTGACGTCATTTCATACAAGGAATTCTAAAATGCGGCGCGTACGGTGCTGACAAATGTGCGATCAGATATTTTAGTAAGAGAGTTGATATCGTATATCTTTATACTTAAAATATATATAATAATACTACTAATAATAATATTCCTATATATATATATATATATAATATATATATATATATATATATATATATATATATATATATATATATATATATATATATATATATATATATATATATATAGGAATCATTTTCTTCATGTTTTATCGAATACCGAGCTAAGCTCGGTCTAATAGCTAGTAATATTGAAATACTCACGCGGCACAACAGCTCCGAATCTATCGGGGTGGTCCTGTATGAGCTTGTTCTTGAGCGTGCGGCGGCCGACGGAGCGCGTGCCGACCAGGGCCAGCACGCGGCGCAGGAAGGGCGGCGTGCGCGCCACCTCCTCGTACAGCGTCAACTCCGCGCCCTCCAGCTGCACCGACGAACGGGACTCGTACACGAACTTCTTCTTCTTCTTCGATATCTGGAAGTGGACTGGACTTTAGAAAGAAAAGCTTTCAAACTTCTATTTATATATATTTTTCAAACTAGCTTAAGCCCGCGGCTTCGCTCGCGTTAAGAAGTATTATTATATACAAACTTTCATCCCCTATTTTTATCCCTTGGGGTTGGAATTTATCAAAATCCTTCCTTAGCGGGTGCCTATGTCATAACATCTACCTGCATGCCAAATTTCAGCCTGATCTGTCCAGTGGTTTGGGCTGTGCGTTAATAGATCACTATGTCAATCAGTCAGTCAGTCACCTTTGAGTTTTATATAAGTATATAGATATTGAATAATAATTATGCTGGAGAGTTTAAGTCTTTCTTAAACCCATTAAGCCTTATTGGGTCTAAGAATAATTAATGATTAAGGGATAAAGAGATCAAAAGAGCATTTTAGTTTTTGTATGGAAATAATTTCAAAAATTGTCATTTGTCACTCACTCTAGCTCCGCATATGCTTATTTTGTGCACAAAGTCTGCCTCTGGAGGAACATATGCCTTTCTTCTCTCCTCCAGTTCAGGCGAAGGAATGAGTCCAACTACTTCAGGTTTTTCAACATGACTCGCTTGCCACCAGTTGGGATCTTTTCTATCTGACACCTGAAATATTAAATAGGATTAAGTTAGGTACAGTATTAGGTACAGTACAGGAAATTAAATAAAACATAAAAATAAACATACAACTTTTAGTTAAGCTAGGAAATGGACTTTTTATAACATGTCATTGAAATAACTAGGACTAATTGACCTCATCTGACATAAGATGAACTCTAATTAAATCATTTAAGATTGCAAATACATACTTTATTATCCTGAGCTATAAGCCACTATTATTTTTTTTCTCTTCTTTTTCTTAACTCTTAATTCATTTGATATGATGTTAATGTAAACAAAGGATTGCAACTTGTCTAAATTAATGGGCTTATTCGATTTAATTGTGTCACTAATGACTCATGCGTGATTGGCGGCATCCCTATTCCCTACTGAGCATTGGGATTAAAATTATATTGATTTTGATATTATGAGCTTGGTTAAATTTTTAAGTCAATTGTGTGTTTATTATCAAAATTCAAAAGTATCACTAAGGCCGGATTCGACCAAACTTGAAGTTACACGAGTATAACTATCATGAGAATAATTTTACTCCTTTAATTTACTTTAGGATATTATCGTTTGCATTTTACCAAGTTACTCAAAGAGTATGAAATAAAATGTCAATTATAGTTCACAATGACACCGACCGTGACAGTTGAACCCAGTTGTGCAATTATTCTCAGTTTAATATTTACTTCACCAAAATAGCCCGTGTAAATATTTACTCCCGTGTAATTACCTCATTCTTGGATTAGAAGTTGGAAAAACGCAAAACCAGCTTACTCTTAGATTAGGAGACAGTTATACTCGAGTAAAATTTTACTCCGGTTTTTTTTTTTTTTGGTCGAATCCGCCCCTTAGCGTCATATTTTTCACAAAAACAAAATTTTCTGGACTTACTTGTAAAATGTCACCTTTTTTGAATTCAAGTCCAATTTCCTTGCATGGTAACAATGTGTCTTCAGTTGGGTCATAATCAAATAAGGCCCTCATGTAACACTGGAATGCCATGGAAAAAAAAATATGCACATACTTAATATTAAAAAAGGTTTCTGTTTTATTGAATCCAATTAACAAATTAATAAATAGCATAGTATCCAATGATGCAACACTTGAAGCAAGTTGCGTGCCTGCAGTGATCCAACATAATATTGTTTTTAATTAAATATTCATTTCCATATCATTAATTAACATTATTATCAGAGGACCTTATAGACTTACACAGTTAGTCAGAAAAAAATTGCCTTTCACACTAGTTTCATTGAAAAAAGGCCATTTTCTCATGACTGGAGAGAGATAAGCCAATGGACCATCTTTTTTAACATGACCATCTGACAAATGGATCATCTTTTTTTGGATTATTAGGTGATCAGCCTGCATTGTCCTAATCTAAGAATGATAGACTTTAAGAAGGTTACAAAAGACAAAAGTGCAAATAAAATCCACTTACACTGAGTTTATTGGCCAGCTGTGAGTTTTTCTCTTTTAGATTTGGGCCCACTTTCAGAGTTACTCTATCATTAGGTTTGGAGACAGCTTCTTTGAGTTGATCTTCTGTGTCAATCTGCACTCCGTCCACCTCCAGTAACACATCACCAACCGAGAGCAGTGCCTGTTTGGCGGCAGCACTGCCCGCTAATATCCGAGCCACAATCAGCTGACCATGTTCATCAGTTGTCACCTAAACAATAATTAGTTCAAATGTATAATAAGTCATTGAATTATTTTAATGTACTTTATCTAAAGTTTAAAATAAGCTTTTGTTAATAAAATATGATTATAAACTGTGATTACCTGTTTTTTAAATGTTTTCAATACAGTAATGTATAGATAATTAGAGTAAAAGCTTTTGAATACATACCGTTAATCCTAATGGTTGGCCAGGCACTTTTCTCAGTCCAACTACTTTCACCGTCTCTATAGGCATGTCTCCGTTTTGCTCAGGGCTAATGTCTGTACTTGGAAGTTCAGTTGCAATTGGTTTCTCATCAACACCGGACCCTCTATCTAGCCAAATTTTACCTATTTGATCATGAGCATTAATGAGTGCCTTGAAAGAGAAATAAAAATAATACATAAGTTTTACATAAGAAATTGATACATTGGTTTTGGTTATAAGGCAAGAGTGAGTCATTTTTTTTTAAAACATACTGATGATTACCTTAAAATGTACTCGAGACAATAGTATGGCTAGTTCCGCTTGTTCTATGGTCCGTATGTTGGTCCCTCGGTATTCGCTCAGCGACCGTATTATGTTTACATTATCCAAGGAAACGGGCTTAACGATCAAATCCTCTTCTGACTCGACAGGCTGCAACGTAAAAATATATTATAAAATAATCGGGCGAAACAACGGACGCCCGTAACTCGTAAGTTGTTGTTGTTTAGGCGTGGCACTTCGGGAGAAATTCTTTGAATGAAAAGTTTAATTTATTCAGATGTACCCGAGCGGATATTGTTTTAAGTCAATAAAATTTGATAAATCTAAATTTTTTAACACGATATTTGTATTTTTAATTCAGTAAATCAATAAAGAAAACAAATAAATTGATTTTCTTACCGAACAGCAAATGACATTTGAATTTTGACAATCGCATCAAAATGACTGATGACATTAGACAATTTTTTTTCTTATTATGGCACTTCGGCTATATAACCATGGCCAGTTTTGAATATATTATGGCGGGAAAGCAATATTCTAGTATACTGTACCATACAATTTTCAGCATCGTTTTTCTATATCGTCAGGTCCAAAGTCTAGTCAAAGTCAAGTCAAGTGAAGTCAGTTGATTCAGTCTAGTGGTAGACGCCTTACTGAAACTTTCGATGGGAGTTGGAGGAAACACAAAATAGCACGTTTTTAGATATTGCATCATTATATACATTTGTTTGTATACATTTCAAATTCAAAGGGAAGCCGACAGTCGTTAGTCATACTTGTCGCGGTGCAGTTCTTGTACGCATTAGACAATTTTGTGTATGAGACGTTTTGTTTTAAATGTGTGCGTCAAGTACTTTTTATTATGTGATAGTCTGTCTAAAAACTGTCGTGTCTCCAATGTGCGGTCGCCCTTACCTGACTTTTCCGAGTAAAATCGGGACTTTCAACAATGAATTTCAAAAATATTGCTTCATGATTTGATAAATCTTCTGGTTCTGGTTTCTCTTCTTTCTCTGCAAAAGATGCAATGAGGTTGCAATGATATCTTATATTAAATATATAATTATAAAATTTCCATATTTTATACAAAAAAAAAATATTTTCCATGATAATTTATAAACTGATTTTTACATAGTGGCCTACGAGGCGTCCACAAATTAACCGAGGTATTAAGGGGGCCGGAAGGGGTCTATTATAGTGCGTTAAGAAAGTCATGAGTCATGACAGGCGGGAAAATTTCCAAACGTAATCACGCTTTAAAAAAAAGATGTATTTTTTTCTTTGTATTTTCACAGAGAACGCTTATAATTATTACATTTTAAATATTGTCACCTTGCACATTTTTATATTTTTTTAGTTCATTTATAAATTTTCCCGCCTGTCATGACTTTCTTGACAGACTATACGGTCTAAAAATCACGAAAAATCATAGACTTAATATATACTATAGCATTATAGGTTTATGCGAAAAATCATAGACTTATTAAATAGGTTTATGCGAAAAATGCCTACATGATTGAAGGATGACCACTAAAATCAATTGAGTTAATCATTTTTTTGAAAATTTACAAACGGTTATTTTCAAAATTTCCTTATTTATTAGATGGTAATAAAAAATATTTCACGACTCTCTCACCCTTTTTTTATATGAAATATACATTATACGTAAGTATGTTTATGAATATATACGTTTGGTAAAATTTTCCAATTTATAATTGTTTTTGACTGAAATACACACAGAAGTTTCGCCCACGTGACCACCCCTTTTTATTATACCAATCGATAGGAAATCGCCAAGGAAAGCAAAAAAGCTCAGATAAACTTTTCTCAAAAATCAACCCCTGTCGAATGACAGGCCGAAATGTGACCCTTGTTAGTATGGCGAAAATACTTAGAAAAATTTGGCTAAGGTTTAGGAACCTACGTCAATTAAATGTTGGTGACATGGGTTAAGGTCAACGGTAAGTAGGAGTTTTTCTCACCCAAAACAATCCTTGTTTTGGGTGAGAAAAACTCCTACTTACCGTTTCCACCGCCAGAAAACTCTCCGTTTAGAAGAAATTCGCATTTGAGATTTTCGTAATCTTCAGATAAGATCATCTGTTTTCTGATGTTTACGAAGTATTTTCAAGGCATCTCAAGGCTGTGATGAGTGGGTCTTACTTACTTAACTACTCAGCCACGGATACCGAAAGGGGGGGGGGGGGGGTTTAACAAAAAATTAAAACCGACTTCCAAGGTAAAAACAATAATAACATCCTTATAATATGAACTAAAAAGTATTAAATAATTTTTCCTATCTAATAGTGCCTTTTTCCGAATTCGGCTAAACCCAATGATGAAAAACTTAAAGCAGATATGTTACTACCGCGCGCGTTGTGAAGATTCAATTACGGCCCAATTGGGCCGTCTGTTGTTTAGTCTGCATCGAGCGCAGTCACGAACGTGCCACGTCTTGTCTTACCTAAATAAATTGAAAATGACGTCGTGCGTGTATCGAAAATGTACCAATTATGACTTGAAAGTAAACAAAACACATGGAATTTCTTACCACATGTCTTGATTGCATTAAATACCTCGATTATTTAGATTTTCAATTATTTTTTCGAACAAACTAGAAAAAATCGAATTTTCGTCATAGCTCAGGCGAAGAAAGAGACAGCGATACGATTCGACTTTTAAAAATAGAACTGTCTTTTTTATGTAAATGGTTTTTCGTATCTTTTGTTTCACTTATCTGTCAAATTTGTCAATGTTTGCAATTTTGAATTTGAAAATTGTTCGGAAGAGATTTAAGCCGGAAAATAGTATGGACGTAACATATCTGTATGAGATTTAAGCCGGAAAATAGTATGGACGTAACATATCTGTATATACTTATACAGATATGTTACGTCCATACTATTTTCCGGCTTAAATCTCTTCCGAACAATTGATAAATGAAGCCAATGATATTCTACTGAATATCATTGGCTAAACCTCAACTATTTCTGTACTCAATCTTCATAATTGACAACATTTCAAAATTTTAACATGGCTTTTTTATTATTTTATATGAAAGTAGACTTAAAATAAGGCGACATGTGTTTCTTGCTTTTTCAAAATTATGTTTTTATGATACCTAAAAAATAGATTTTAATCCTTCGTATTCTAAAGAGACGTAAGCGCCAAGTGACGTCATACTTACGTCTGAACGGTTAATTCCATTACACTTTAACAAAAGAAAAAATCTGTCAATGTAAGTTTGTTACGTTTATTATGACGTCTGTCAATGTCATCGTCAACCTGGAGGATAGGTAACCAATGAGGTAATGTTATTATTTAGAAATGTCAGTGTTGACAGGTGGTTGACAGTGACGTTTTTGTTTTTATGCTTCATGTTGTCTTTTTAAAACTATTTTACACCAGGCAAACAAACTGTATGATATTATGCCGTAAGTATGACGTCACAGCGTATTTTTCAGTTTTTATTTATTTTCTCAGTAAATAAGCAATATAAAATTTTTTTGAATATTTTTTTAATATCAGGAGAAGAAACTAAAGAAACGGTATTTTTTATTTTAAGGCTTAAAAATTTTGAAATGTTGTCAATTTTGAAGTCGGTGCCAGTTCCAAAAGTTTCAAATATTCTGTCAGAGAACTAAAGATTCAGCTATCTGGTACCGACTTCAAAATGATGAAGATTGAGTACAGAAATAGTTGAGGCTTAGCCGAATTCGGAAAAAGGCACTATTAGACAGGAAAAATTATTTAATACTTTTTAGTTCATATTATAAGGATGTTATTATTGTTTTTACCTTAGAAGTCGGTTTTAATTTTTTGTTAAAAATAATAATATGAGTAGGGCACAGGCGGGCGGCACAGCATACTCGTGCTGATTGTGGAGAGCCGAATAACGAGACTCGCGCGACTTGGCGTTTAATGACTCATACACACTCATAGTACAGCTCATACTTTGTAGTCGCGCCTCGTAGTAATTAATGATCTCATTACCTGTTTTTTAGTAACAAATAGTTAAAATGCACTCTTATGCAACTTGCAAAATAACAAGCAAATATCAGCTGATGGGAAGCTAAAAGAGACAGAAAGAGATCTAAGACCCGTATTTTTAGTCAGTACTTAAGAAGCGCCTCGGCCTCAAGGCGCGGTTCGCCTCTGTGATTGGTCCAAATTTTGACAGCCAACCAATCACAGAGCCTGAAACGTTTCTTGAGGCCGAGGCGCTTCTTAAGTACTGATCAAAAATACGGGCCTTAGACTTTGGCTACGGCCTACGGCTACAAAGTTTTTAGGGCAGTTTAGGGAAATTTTGTTTTGTTTTGTCGATCGTGCCTACTCGTTGCATGAAAGAATAAGTAATTTTAATATCACATAATAGGTATGTGCTAAGGGCTTACTGTACAATACACGCCGTCTCTTCGAATTGTACCTAATATATCTAATACTAGCTTTTGCCCGCAGTTTCGCTCGCGTATAATTCGAAAATCGTGTACAATACGAATATTCTTGCAAATCTCCTTTAGAAACATGATGTTTTTCTAAGACCAAAAGTAGCCTATGTTACTCTCTATCCTTTCAATAAGTCGATGCCAAAAATCAAGTCAAGTTGCTTCGTTAGGCTGCGAAGAAAGGACAAACAAACAAATACACTTTCGCATTTATAATATTAGTATGGATAGCTGTTTCCCACGACTTCGTAGGCGTTACCATAGTATAATAACGGAAATAGATAATTAGTTATACACTAATGACTATAACATGACCATTAATAAAATGAAATTGAAGAAATTACAAAAAATCAAATAAATGTATTCAAAACTTACGTGCAAAATTTCGCCTTCCTTATATTTGCTAAGAAATTGCCGAGCGTGTGTTGACGCGGTCGCATTATTTACGAAAACTGATCCCATTTTAAAATTTTGTTCCCGAAGGCGTCCCTAATATATTTTTTTACGTGAACAGATAGCTTGAGAAGCTTATAAAATTTATAGTGTTGAGAAAAAATTAGACTAATTCTTATTTTTATGGTATTTTTGTCGCAAGTGTCATCTATTAGTTCCGAGTCTACCATTAGTGCTTTTATCTTTCTCTGTTGCAGATTCGTAAAATGTAGAATTTATAATAGGTACTTACTTCATAATAATCTTTTTACTTAACACACACACACAGCAATCATTTGACGCGTCTGTATCTAAGTGGTTTTGTTTCTTGATTAATACTTAATAAAGTTATCAGATAGATTGCAAGTAAATTCTACTGATATATTCTACTGACTATCCTAATTATACCTAAGTAATAAGTTAAGTCATGTTAAGTATATCTAAGTATTCAAGAATAGCGTTGAGACAAGTTGTTAACGTTATCCGCGATTGATAAGTAAAAGAGAATATTCCAAAACGAGAGTTACACTATTATTACAAGATTCCCTTGTCTGTTTAGAATTCAGAACGAGTTCGGAGCTACAATGTCGTTATTCTATTAGCGTTATGTTATTATGTCTGTCCGGCGTCTAGACGGCTATCGTAAGCAAAATTCTTATTTTCGCATCCAGACTGAACCGAAATCAATAACTATATGAACCTAAATATCTAACCTAACAACTGTAGTTGAAAGGGTTCATATTATTATTATTCTTTTAATTTACTATTTACTAAGTTAGTTAGTTAATGTAGTATTATATACAATTATACATACATATCTATTATTTGGATAGGTAATATCCTATGTCCATCCTCGGGAGTCGGGACTCAATGTATCTGGTATCTGCCTACATCAAAATCGGTTCAACGGCTTAAGCGTGAAGAGTTAAGAGATAGACAAATAGACATATTACTTTCGCATGCATAATATTAGTATGGACTATGGATTTGTACCTCAGTTACTGCAAACCATTAGATGTCCGACGACTAGTCACTTACTGGTATCTTCAAATCTAGATATAAATATATTTTTTCTTAAAAGCTTCTTGATCAGATCAGATGATCAGTGATTGAGATAAAATGTGTCGATTTATAGTGAGTGCGGCGGAGTGAGGTACATACGTGTAGTGACCGAAGATTGACGTGATATATCTGGTTTGTATAACGATCATACATTATGAGGTCTTCAACAATCTACATGCGTTAGCGAACTTCTTAGAAGTGTATAATAATAAAACGTATTACATACATTGTTCGGTGTGAAAAATAAGCCATTTATAAAAATACGAAATCTGTTACAAAAATAGAAGGTAGGTAAAACACATTATTGGCATTTTAGAATTCATACTAGACACCTATTATTGGGATTCATAATAGTATTTCACACGGGCGTATATATAGCTTTGATAAGGGGGTTTTGCCCTAACGTAAAAAAGCAGCCAAGTGCGAGTTGGAATCGCCCATGAAGGGTTCCGCAGCAGCTAATACGCAACGTGTTTAGGAAATCAAAAATATTTTTTTATAAGTACATGTACCGCACCGATTTTAATCGGCGAGGTACAGAATATATAAATTATTGTCGAAATTGGACAAGTAACATTGATAGTAATGGGGGAGGGGGGGGGGGGGGGGGGGTCCGGAACCCCAGGACAAACCTTTCTAGGTAAGCATAAAATTAAGTAAGTATGATTATCTACGTCAGTAATTACGCTCGTTATTTCGATTCTACAAACCTTCTATAATTAGTTTATATATTGTTATAAGTATATTGTTTACTTATATATTTTGTTTACATGCTAATAATATATTGTTATATAATAATATTATGCAAATTATACTAATGTAGACATTCTCGAAATACCTAAAAACTGATGTCAACAGTCAACGTAAACAAAGAAGCTATTTGAAGAAAGTGGTATTAAAATATTTGGAACAATTGCAGCGAAATAGCAATATGTATAAAGTTATAAACGTATATTATCGTTTAGAATTACAAACTATTATGTGTTATTAACTTATTATCTGCCTATTTGTAAACTTACGTAGATCCCTAAGTTGGATCACGCAACCTGAATAAGATACACCCAAGAAAATAGATTGCAAGATATCTCTTAAAAGAAGAGAATAAGATTAATTAATCAATATTATATTATAATTCGCCCGCCAGAATGCGCAGAATTTCTGAGAAGACTTTGGAATGTAGGTTAGCTTCTCTAAATGTTATTTGCCCATTCTTCAGATCGTTAGCGAGTATTCCTATGTACGAAATCTTCTACGAATCGTAGAGTATTTTGCGAGTTCGCAATTTTAATATAAGTACTACATGACAATACTTTGAGGTTAACTTTATGAATGAGCTTACCTTCGTCGGGGGGCTTGTTCCCCATGAAATCCCGGAACCCGCGCCAGTTGATGGAGTACCGGCCGCTCCGTCGCACCATCATGGTAGCACGGCGTGATCACAGGTAGCACGGCGTAATCCGAGGGGGCCGCAGCGTGAAGCAGTCACGGCATAGGGCGACGTGCTCGCGTGATAACGTCACGCCGTCAGCTGAGCTCGTCGACACGTCACGTCGCCGCCCGCCCTCGCGCCTGCGCACGCCGCGCTACCGAAATACTTAGGGATGCTCCACATATCGATGTTATCGTTTCTTACGAAGCGTGGAAATTGGAATATGTTATGGATATTTAAGTGTTCAGCACTTATGGTGGCGTAGTAATAATTGTTATTTACCTCTAATATCTATATCTATATATGTAAAAATGGATTTTCAAATGTGTTAGTCGCGCTAAAACCCGAAAACGGCTGGACGGATTGGGCTGATTTTAGTCTTAAAATATTCGTAGAAGTCCATGGAAGGTTTTAAAGTGACACGAAGTTCACCGGGACAGCTAGTCTTATATATAAAAATGGATTTTCAAATGTGTTAGTCGCGCTAAAACTCGAAAACGGCTGAACGGTTTGGGCCGATTTTAGTCTTAAAATATTCGTAGAAGTCCAGGGAAGGTTTTAAAGTGACCTGTGACACGAAGTTCACCGGGACAGCTAGTAAATAAATAAATGCTTATGGGTGCATTTAGGTTTTTTGATTCGGATTCTTCCTTCCTATCTATTGGCGAATAATAATACTATTTTGTTAGCAACTAATTATTTTAACTACTAGCAGATGGCGTTATTAACCCTAGAAAGATAATCTGCGCCTCAGAGGCGCACGCAAAATGCATATACAGTTGTCTCTTTCTAAATAGCGCGCTCCCGATCCTGTCGTGGCAGGTAATTTCAGTGGTCGCCAAGTGCTACAGCGGGGCGTAAGTGTGTCACCGGTAAGTGCTTTAGATTAGCTGTTTTCGGTAGGTGTTGCGCTCGAGAAGCGCATGATTATCTTTTGTGTAACTTTCGCCGGCATTCATGAAGTTTAATTCGTAAATATTTCTATGATGTTTTACAGTTATTTATGTGTTATAGGATTTGGAAATCATGGCACAGAAAAGATACTTGGCTGAGGAGGAAATAACTAATGCGTTGTATGAGGAATGTGGCGATGATATCCAGTTTGCTGGTGAGGATAGTGATCAGGAAGAAGAGGATCATTTGAGTGAGGATGACGTTCAGAGTGACGAAGAAGAAGTTTGTAACGAGTCAATTATTAGCGAATCTGTTAATGTAAGTACAACATTAGTAAATGAAATTACTGATGCCTCACCTCCTGGGTTCCCTGAGGTTCCTACGGTTGCCACTTTACCCAGACAAGACACGCGAATTATTATACCGAGCAAAAGGGTACTCAAAGGAAAACTCAACTCACAGAGCCCTGGATGAATAGCAGATTGCTCATTCCTACTCTTAAACGATCTGCCCGAGCCGCTATAGAAGCTACATTACCAAAATTGGCTAGAAATGAAGTTGAAGATAGAGAAGGTGAGCCGGAACTAAAAAAAAGGCGATATTGTGACTTATGCACATCTAAAAAAAGGCGGATGTCAAAAATGACTTGCACGAAATGCAAGAAATGCATCTGTGGCGAACACAAAAAAGATGTGTGTGTCGATTGCATTTAGTGTACCAATATAAGTCTCAAAGATATATTTTTTTTATACTTTTATGTTATTTTTAAGTCGCAATAAGCAATACTTGTTACGATCTCACAAAGAGAAATTATATACTGTTAAAAGAAGACTGATATTTTTTGTTTATTTTTATTAAAGGTTTAAAAGTTTGTGTTATATTTTTCGTAAAATAAATAATTATAAAAATGTTTAGATTTTATTTACTTCTAATAAGTATGAACTGTATACTAAAGCAGGCTGGTCTTGAATAAAAAGCTTTTCAGGTGTCAGAGAAACCCTAAAAAAGTCGTGCGCTCGAGAAGCGCAAGAATATCTTTAACGTTACCCCCAACATGATTATCTTTCTAGGGTTAAGTAACACGAAGTAAATTAGTGTTTGCTGTGCTCGGTCATCCAGGTACTTACTTATTATTCGTAGTAACATAATATTATGCTTAAATGTTGTTATGAATCATTTGTTACATAATGTTGCGAATATTACGTCAATGCACCGTAATCTAGTACACTCTAGTTTCGAGCGGATTTTACTAATTTTAATAATATTATAGGTTAGGTGAAAAGCATCGTAAATGAGGTATTCTAGACATAGGCAACTCGTCTCTAAAGCAGATATTTATAAAACCTAAGTCCTGCAGTCATAAAATCAGTAAATGATCAAACATTGCGTTTCGGAAACGCGTCGATCAAAAACCGAACTCAAAAAGCAAATCGTAAAACGGTTATAGCTACATAAACTTCTTATTTTGATGTAGTCATTGCCAATATTGAAACGTATGATAAGAAAAAACACATAAATCATTATGCTAGTTATTCTCGAAAGAATTTCGCGTAAACATTATTTTATGCGTTCTCGATAATGTAGACTAGAAGACCGGCAGCACTACTAAAGTCCCGCCGCCCGTCGCCCTCCTTATGTTATTTCGCAACTTCACTATGCTTATGTTTTACAACCTCACCAAACTAATATCGGAATACCACATTTTATAGACAACATCATAAATATTAAATAGTCCATACAAATAAATTATTTTATATACTTACGCATATTCAACAAATACTCGATCGCTAGGTTCCTTGTTGTTTTACATCAATTTAGTAACATAGAATATCATTGTTTTACATTATGAACTTTTTTGTTTGCAAATGAAATATTTTCAGCTATTCGGTAATCGCCTGCCGCGTCTCAAAGCTTACTACGGAAAATATGACGTAACGTTTTACGTTTATTCTGTGACGTAGAGCTAATAGTAGAGGAGGACTTTCTGTTGAACTGAATATGGTGGCTTTACGGAGCCTTAATTTAGGTACTACTAATATGCTGTACATAAAACTAATTTTACACCTTCGTTTATAATTAGTAATTACTATAATAAGTAACATTAATTTCGCATAGTAACATCTCCAATAATGCAATAATATTTATTTTGTTGACTCTACATTATTTTTATTATTGTATAAGTTTGAATACACCCAAGAAAGCACACAGAAATCTATAAGTAAATAATTATATTAACTATTTTTGCACGTCTTTGGGCTATCATACCGACCTTTGCATTTGGAGTCACCCCGGTCCCCGGGTGTCGAAAATTTGCGATGATATCATAATTTATATCCACAAAATATACATAAGTACCAATATAATATTATTAATAAGAAAGTGTGTCTGTCTGTCTTCACGCTCAAACCGCTGAACCGATTTTGCTGAAAGGCAAGGAGATACTTTGAATCTCGGGAAGGGACATAGGCTAGTCTTTTATCCTGAATAAATGTACGGTTCCCGCGCGATTTTTGGCGCAACGGAGATGCGGGCGTCATAGTTAAGAATATAAACGTCAACCCATTCAATTATAAAAAAATAAAAATGATAAAAACATCTTTATTAAACATAACTACAAGGACAGAGCACACCCCGAGTTTATTACACAGAAGAATAATGTACAACAAATTGACATGACGTATAACAATTAATTGCAATAAACGCGACAGTGTTGTAGCTGTTATACTTCTTATCACTAGGTACAAGCTTAGAACTGATTTAGATGAAAGATGTAATAGTACTTGTTAAATTTTTATGTGGGATAAGAAAAGAAAGAATATAACTTTTCTTCATAAAAATAATATTAGAAAAAAAAATCGGGACAATCTGAGTAGCGGGCAAGAACTGGAGTAGTCCTTATTTATATTTTCGTTATCAATGTTTTGCAAATCTTTATCGAATTTCGTAATACATGAGCACAATAATTGCAACGGCGATAAAAGACACCGATATTAATTATTCAAGTTATCATCGCACTGTGTGTATAAAAAAAACATTTCGAAAAAACATAATCGAGCAGTACAATAACTAATTCTGTACATTATACTAGTAGGTTAGTTAAAAAAGTTGTACCTACATTTTCCTAAAGAGACATCCACATCGCGAGAATGCTCGTTTTTAAACAATAATAACATCCATATTATATGAACTAAAAAGTATTAAATAATAGTGCCTTTTTTCCGAATTCGACTAAAAATCAACTATCTTCATAATTTTAAAGTCGGTGCCAGATCCAAAAGTTTCAAATATTCTGGCAGACTGAAGATTCAGCTATATCTGGTACCGACTTCAAAATGATGAAGATTGAGTACTTACAGACATAGTTGATTTTTAGTCGAAAAAAACCGCTATTTGATGCATGATTTATTGCGCATAATATTTTAATACCTAAGGTCGTATGTAAAAGATGGAAGTCGTAAAATATTATGACGCGTATAAAAATTGCTCGGCACTTTAAGACGACAGTAAATGTTACGTTTATATTTAGCCTGTGATAAGCGTTTGATCTAAATATAGATGAACATAAATATATATGAGAAAAAGAAACCCGCGTTGATAATGGAACCCTAAAAATATATGTTATATTTAAATTAAATTAAAGATTCGCGAGATTCATCAGAACTGCGATAACCTTTGACACACAAAAATGTGGGTAGGTTTACAAATTGGCGTCACAGCGTCACGTGTTTTGGCAGTAAATATTATCGCGCTATATACCATAGTTAGGAAGAGAGGATGTTATCATTCATGCAAATGACCAACATCTAGGAGGAGTTTATGTATAGGCGAACTATTGCCGCTTTGGAAAAACCACTAATGCACCAGATAATTTCTCTAATGTAAAAAAACTAAGAATTCTATAAAACAATTAATACTTACAACATTTGAACTTCAAAAGTTTTATATGGTATGAATTTGTATAAAAGTTGGTCTAATTCACTTCTATAGGCCTCTTGGATATCTCTAGTGGCGCGGTGAGTGGCAGATTCAGGCAACACGTGGGTGTCAGAGTGCGATCAGCTGTGACATACGATTTACTAGTTAAAAATGAAAACACGTTGAAAACGTTACAAAGTGCACTGAATAAGGAAAATATGGGCGGTACGAGGTACTGTTGTGTAAAAATTCCCAATCTCGGATTCGTGAATTAACGTTTTATTCGTTTCTGAGACGGAATTGGGAAACGTATCGAAATCAACATGCCGATTATTAATCATGCTTAAATCTAAATCTCGCATGAATATTTCTAAAATATCACGTGCAAGTTATTTTTAATACCATTGTTTTATGTATAATAATATAATATTGTAATTGAAAAAACGATAAAAATAAAATTATTGTCGGTTCAATATTTATTACTAATTACTTCAATATTCACTTTCGCATTTATAATATTATCATACTAATATACTAATTACTGATATTACTAATTTAATAATAATATTATAAGTAAGAAAGTGTGTCTGTCTGTTACCTCTTAACGCCTAAACTGCTGAATAGATTTTGCTGAAACTTGGCATGGATAACTCCATAATATATCCTTAAGAGTCCCGAAAAAGGACATAGGCAGTGGCGTAACTATAAGATCCGGGGCCCGTGGCAAATTGATGTTGCTCTATCAGTAAAAATCGTCACGTTAATAATAAAACAATATGTACTTAAAAATGTTGCCCGTTTGGGCCGGAGGCCCGTGGCATTTTGCCAGCCCTATAGTTACGCCACTGGACATAGGATACTTTTTGTCTCCGGAAAATGTACGGTTCCCGAACCCGCGCGAATAAAGAGTTATGGCACAACGGAGTTGCGGGCGTCATCTAGTAAATATGTATAATACTTATATTACTTATTACATATTAAAATTTTCTTTGATAATGAAATACAATATCTTCATTTTCCATTATTATTTTGTACGGTTGAATAGTTGCTGAAAATATATTTGTTTACATTATTCAACTATTAATTAATTTTCCAATTAATACATAGCTCCACTTTCACGTCGTACAGTCGATTACCTACTCGTCTACTTTTAAATGGATGATTCGTTCTCCATCATCATGGATTTAGAAGACCTCATGAACATGATTGCTTTGGAATAGTTTGCGGCCTATAATTTTTAATAAGGTAAACGACCTGTTATTAGTAATAACTAATAAGTAATAGGTAACTAATAAGATGATCTTACAAATAAATAAATACACAGTAAAAAATCATATTCAATGAACTTGAAAGAATATTTCATGATCGTGTATATTTAAGTAAATATAGCTTTCGATACAGATTTTCCGCAGAAAAAGTCTGTGGAAATATTCCGAAATCCAAACTTAATAGTAATTTGGCTCATTACTTTTTATTGTGCTAAAAATATAAACAATTACCAAAAAAGTGCAGTGACTATGAGAATCATATGAGAAAAGCGGTCACGAGTTTCCGCCGTCAACCGACCCGCGGCGTTGCCGTAGCTTAGCTGGATATCGTTATATCCAAGAGGCCTATTTTGAAGCTACTACTAAGTAAACTGCATCTATTCGAGTAAATCATTAAATTATAGCATAATGCAAAAAGAAGTAAAGAAAGCGGACCAAGGACTAAACGTAATTGTACCGATTTTACCACTTCCTTGTCTTGGAAAAAAAAGGTAAAATTAACAAAATCAAAATCAGGTGTGGTCTGTCCGACAAAGATATTAATAATATTAGGGATGCTTCATTAGAAATTGGACGTCCATTGTTTAGATTACTATTATTTATTGGTAAGTCCCGATAAGCGAATTAATATATAAGCGATAGTGTCCATTTTGCGTACTAGGCGCGTGCTCGTCAGTGATACCAGAGGTCGCGGGTCACCGATATAAATGAGCTTTCGTTATGAATTAGCGGCAGTCTCCTCAGTTTAATGGGCCGAAGGCGTTTCTTACACACACTCAAAATAAAGTAAATCCAACTACCCAAAATGCCGTGGACTAGCACTAACAGGTGAATTGTTGTTTATTTTTTTCTTTCTGGTGTAAATTATTAAATATTTTTGTGGTTTTTCATAATATTTTATGTTAAATATTTTATACTGAAATCATTCGCCGTAGATAAACTAATTCATAAAATTAATTTCAGAATTTATGCGAAACCCTCGAATACGAGTTCAGGCGAAGCGGCGAACACGAGCCGAGTGAAGCCGGTGACGACGGCCGCCGCCGACACGGGCGGGCGCTTCGAGCTCAGCGACCATGGGTACGGGAAGAGCTCCGTCAAGCTCCTGCACGTGCACCGCGACGACGAGTACCACTCCATCAGGGAGTTCGAGGTCTCGACGGAGCTGAAGCTGTCGTCGGAGTCCCCGTACGTGGTCGGCGACAACAAGGACGTCGTCGCGACGGATTCGCAGAAGAACACCGTGTACCTGCTCGCCAAGAAGCACGGGGTGAAGACGCCGGAGGAGTTCGGAGCGGTTGTAGTGAATCACTTCCTGTACACGTACAAACAAGTGACGGAGGCGAAGTGCCGGGTGGTGGAGTACCCCTGGGAGAGGTTACAAGCTGGCACGCCCCACAACCACGCGTTTGTGTTCTCGCCGACGGCGACGAGGTGGTGTGAAGTTTCACAAGTGAGGCATGGTGAGTGTCGGCAGATAATTCAGTTAACTGTAAAATTTATAATACCAAATTACGAGATTCTAATAAATATACTTTTGCAGATGCCGTAGTTGTGAAATCTGGATTGAGTGATCTACGCGTACTGAAAACGACACAGTCGGCTTTCGTAGATTTTGTCCAAGACGAGTACACAACGTTGGGTGATGCTCCGGAGAGAATATTTAGGTGTGTATCGATTATTTCAAAATTTTATTTCATCCATGTACCAGTTGGATCTCTTGGATCAGTGAATAAAATAAATGTTGGTTTACAGTACGGTGGTGGAGGCAGAGTGGACGTACGACAACATGAGGACGGCGGATTTCGACAACGCGTGGCTGACGGTGAAGGAGGCGATACTACAGAAGTTTGCGGGACCCCCCGACACGGGGGTCTACTCACCTTCAGTGCAGCACACGCTGTATCAAGCTGAGAAGACTGTTTTAGAAAACGTACCTGAAGTAAGTTTTAATAGTTTTCATAAAAATCCATGTAATATTAGGGGAAACAGTAAACAAACCATAATTTAGGTTGAAGTCCCACTTAAACAAAGTTGCTAAGAGCTTTGATAAAATATCTTTTAAACAAATATTTACAAAAATATTTGTTTAAAAGACCTGACTGGCTATCCAATAGCCATGTTAAAAATATGTTAAATTAAAATCTTTTGAAATATAAAGCTAATTAAATACTATAAGTTTTTGAGCACCAATACAATAATTATCATGAGTTCACTAATTATTGCTTATCAGTTGTTTTCGGTTCGGTGTAAGCTGACAAAGTACAAAAGGACGAATAGGATAAAAGAGTCATGTGTTTTCCCTCTAAAACTTTGACACTTAAGAACTTTGTTCCTCGTAAACAAATCTCCAACACCACAGACTTCTGTTTACCCTCATTTGCATTGATGGAACACTCAATTTGATGGATAAATTAGTTTCTAAGTTTGTTTTGGTGGCGGTACCGATATCTTTGTTTATTGTGTCTATACCGAGCCGGCCGGGTTATCTATCTTCTGGACATAAATCGAGTTGGCTTCCATATTCAGCGCGTGCGGCGATAAATCCCGAACCGACCAATAATTGCTTATTGATAAGGGTCCAACGCAACTATTGGGAATACCTCGCCACTGGAATCTGGTTCGCTCCGGCTCGATATCCGGTCGTAACTAATGTTTAAATAAACCAAGCCATCGACCCTAGAGGCAGACATTAGAGAAGAAGCATTACTTAGCTTTTATTCGACGTTAAGAGAGACAAATTGATTTCTTGACGATTCTGCTGGCAATTTTTACTTACAGCCTCCTTTGTCAACAGATAACCTGGATCAGAATGACGATGCCGAACAAGCACTACCTGAACATCGACGTGTCCAAGTTCCCCGCCAACGTGACGAAGGGCGACCCTCGCCACTACATCTACCAGCCCATAGACAAGCCCGCGGGGCTCATCTACGCGCAGCTCCGCAGAAAACCGAAGAGCCATTTGTAACATCGGCTTTTACCTGTAGTTTTAGATCATAGAATAGACAACAGTGGGGCTTAAATTTAAAAAAAAATGTCCAATAACTTTTTTATAATCAAGTTTTTTTTAATTTTTGTTCAACGCATTGGTATGATTAAGTTTTTGGTATACATTCCACTGTTCATAAATAAGTTAGATACCTAATTTATATTCCTCTCAAACTGTAATAGTTGTAAGCGAATACTCATCACAAGTGCTACCAAATAATTACAAGTAGGTAAAGTATTATAATAGTCAGCCTGGTATGTTCAAATAATATTCTGACTTCATGAAAACCTTTGTTTTTTGTTATTTTGGTTTTTTATAAATATATTTGGACTGTAATTGAGGTTGCTGTAAAATACCTTTTGTAATTTCGGTAAAAGTTAAAATGTATGAAATATAATTTAAGTATAGATTATAGGCGATTTAAATATATTTTATACCTTTTTTTACTTTTTTGTTTTATTATCACACTGATCGATATTTTACACAACGATCGTTATCTAACTTTTAACCCTGGCTTGCCACTAATAGTACCAACTACTTAACTTAGAGTCAAAGTAGCTTGGCTAGCTACTTTGAATCAGAAGATAGAGCATAATCGTTGGGTAGAAAATAAAATAGAAGCTTTAGCTAAAAATATTGATCTATAATGCTAAGTACTCACATACGGTTTTGCTCGATCGAGCAATAACGTCGAGCAAAACCCGCGGCTCGGGATTTCGTCCACACATTCAGCATTCCTCGATAGTTTTATTCTAAATCGATATATTTAATTCCATCGAGCCGGCTCGATGCGAGCCTGCAAGCGGCTCGATGCGAGCCTTCGAGTTGTGAGTTTTTTTGTTTTAATTTGGAGTAAAACTATCGAGCAAAACCGCATGTGAGTACTTAGCATTATATAAAACAACATTTTTAGATTGTTTATAAACGTTTACAAAAATGATCGTAACAGTAACAAACATAACCAAAGCCAAAGAAAAATTATCTTGTTTATGTGAATAATTGGTTAAGTGAGTCCGACGCGCACGTAGGGTTCCGTACCATTATAGAACAAAATTAGGCCAAAAGTTGTTTTTTTTTGTATGGGAGCCCCCTTTATTTTATATTTTATTTTAATATTATTATTAAATATTAAAGTACACATAAAACTAAGGAGTTTGAGAAAAAATCAAGTACCTACCTGTTGCTATTATTGATGTAAAGCAAGAAAGCCAAAAAAATTACGTTTGTTGTATGGGAGCCCCCCTTAACTATTAACTTTATTTTGTTTTTAGTATTTGTTGTTATAGCGGCAACAGAAATACATAATCTGTGAAAATTTCAACTCTCTAGCTATTACCGTTCTTGAGTTACAGCCTGGAGACAGACAGACAGACGGACAGACATCGAAGTCTCAGTAATAGGGTCCCGTTTTTACCCTTTGGGTACGGAACCCTAAAAATTAACAAGGAGGGGTATCGCCAATAAATCTATAATAGCCTCTTATGTTACCCTTGTTTCAAGGACTATCGAGATCGGTAGATAATCGTTTCTATTTTGTATTCATATCAAAGCTGGATATTTTGTACGTTACCATAGCTTCTTTATTTCATAAACTGTATGATCATTGATCACAGTTCACATTAAAATTAGACAAAGTCTATAATATAATCAAAATCCTTTGAGGGGTTTTTCACACTTATTTATTGTATGATTTGTCGCGTTTAAAATATTATGTAGTTAACACGACAACACAAAAGTGAATACTTAATTAAACCAAAAATAATATTAAAACTTTTAATGAAATCACATTACTACTTATTGTCAGTGATCGAAGATTGTGCTTTTTTAAAAGTTTTAAACAATCAAATCTACGAATCTCTTAAAAATATGGAAAATCTTTTCATTTACAAAAATTCTACTTCCACAGTTTAACTGTCAGAACTCAATCCTGCTGTACTTTGCCTTGCTGGTCTTTTTCTTTTTGTGCTGTATCTTGCTGTTCCTTATCCTGTTGTACTGCTTCCTGCTGTTCTTTGTGTTGCTGTGCTTCTTTCGCTGCCTGTTTCATGTCCTGCTTTTTGGTTCCAATGATTTTGTCGGCCAGGGCATACAATTCTTCAACGGTCTGAAAATAAATGAATTACAATTTATTAAAATCTTATAAGTTACCATTTTCATTTACTTGTTGATAGTTTTACCTAGCTTTGTATATAAAGAGACACCTTGCAGATAATTTTATCATAATTTACAGTATTTTGATCACCGACGCGTTGATTATGATTATTATGATTATGACGCGTTGTGCGCCTATTAAAATCTCATTTTAATATAACCTCGATTATTAACCCAATCCTAGTTTTGAACTCGAAATATAAACGTGTAGACTGTAGAGACTAGGGACACACGTACGTCTAGTTAAAATCACGGTTAATCGGACCGGTAGGGTGCAAGGTTAGGGCGCTGCTCGGTTCGTTTAGATTTGTAACAAAGTTTTAACCGGTTTAAACTCGATTTACTGTCAACATACATTACATTCTACATGCTTCTAGTAGGTAATATATAGTAATATAATGAAGAAGTAAAGTTTGTTTTTTTGTTTGTAGGAGGTAATCTCTAAAACTACTGTAAACTTGCAAAAAAAATAACACCGAAAGATGGTGTGTTCCTGAGTGACATAGGCTATATTTTATGTACTTATTAAAAAGTTATTTTCACGTTTTTCGCATGATTTTTTTTCCTGAAATTATGTCCTCCTCAGAATTCCACGCGGGCGAAGCTGCGGGCAAAAGCTAGTGTGACATTTTTATTGAATTTGAGTTAAAGAGTTTAGGGTTGCAAAATTAGATAAAACATAAAATGTTAGAGTCTGCGCTACTTATTTTGAGATTTATTCATGTCTCAGCAGAACATTAATATAAACGTTCATTAAAAGTTAATGAAAATTTGTGAAGATTGAGAATAGTTAGTAATTTGAAATTGCTATACTGTACTCGGTGAAACATGGCGGTAGCGGTCATTGACTCACTGTCAAAAACTTGTTATTTTCTATACGAAGCCACGATTGACAACATCTGACACTCCATTGTCAATCGCGGTGTATATGTCGCAGGCAGATTGTATATTTAGCCGTATTACATTACGGCTAGCCGTTTTAAAAAACGGCGCCGTTTTGTAATGCGGCGTGTCGACGTTTAGCCGGATTGTAATTGCGATACGTTCTTCAATAAGGCGGCCCTCGTTTAGCCGCATCGTACTCCTACGTAAGTTATAGGGTGACCATGATTGCAAAATAAAACAATGCTGCAATGAGTGGCCTATACTTCATTAAATTTTGGTAAGCACTCAGAGAATAAGCAAAAAATTCTGGATTTATTTTTTGGTTTTGGCGGGGGGCTGCGCCCCTTTTGTTTTATAACGGTCGCCAGCTGCTGCCGCAGCACGCTCGCTTCGCTCGCTCGGCTCCCTCTGTGTTGTGGTCTAAGTTCTAACCTAAACTAACCTACTTTTGGACTTTCTAGATTGTGTTTGTTTTTGTTTTGGCGGGGAGCTGCGCCCCCCGAGCCACCCTTTCGCAGGGACTGCACCCCCCCCGTCCCCCCGTTTCGGTATCCGTGGTAAGTAGGCCTTCTGATAAGTCTTTATTAATTAATAAAATAAATAAATTAATAATGAAATGAAATAAAATACTGAAATGTTTTCTCTGCTAACCGAATGTATAATCTTGCCGACCAAGTAATTATTCTGCCGAGTAACTGTTTATTTTGCAGATACATAATAAAACTCGCTGCCAGTTATGTGTTTAAATTGCTGACCGTTGTCATGATTATTTACAGAATACGTGATTTTAATTATTGCTAACCAAATCTTTGTATGCTGACAAAATGATTTATTAGCTGTTATTTCTTGCAAACCAAATTTTTTAACGGCATACGCAATTAATTACTTCTCATATATTAATCTGTGACACGGGCAGCGCCACGAGTGTTAAGAAACGAATTACGAAACTAAAACTGTCAAAAAGGCGACTAGTCTCTAGCCAATGACATAAGAAACACTTCTTATGTCATTGTCTGTAGCCTTATTACATTACGGCTAGCCGTATTGAATGATGTATAGCGCCGAATGCATTCCGGCGGTTTTTTATTCAGCCGCATTCAATCCGGCTAAACGTCGACACGCCGCATTACAAAACGGCGCCTTTTTTTTTTATAACGGCTAGCCGTAATGTAATACGGCTAAATATACAATCATAGATCAAGACTAAAATTTAGTCTTATAATAATATAGTAATACAAATATAGAAAATTACAAGTCAATGACCGATACCGCCATGTTTCGCCGAGTACAGTATATGTATTTTTCTCATTTAACTAAGTATTTTTATAATATTTTTATTCTATTCTTACTTTTAAAAATGTCTTTTTTAAAACTTTGTCGTATTTCCGTCGCAAAATTAAGTACATTTATACCGCTAACTCGAGATCGTTTTTAGTTTCAAACAATCTAAATTCTATAATATCCAACGTTGGCGGTGACTAGACAAAGTCATGTCAGGAAAACATGATAATGACGTATCACGTTTCCATGATACATTATAGCGGAGACTGCACGCGTGTAGAGCTATCATCACCGTCCAAAGGTTAGGGGACTGACACCGCGGCCGGTTACCGCCGGTCCGCCGCGGCCCACGAGCCCTCCGCCAGTAAACACACACGAAAATTTCCTATATCATATAAACCTTGGTTTATGTTATCACTTATCAGTAGAGCCCTTCGGGTAAAGAGTTATGATTAGTTAATTTTTTAGGTATAAGTACGTCTTATAAGTTCGTGTGTTTTGCTAATTTAATAATCTAAGACTGTTTAATAAAGAAACTAATAATAGACTAACAAATAGATTTTACGTAACCGTAACACGTTAGTTAATAATTCAAGACTAATTTTTTTGTTCATGATCAGTGTTTTTTAAATAGCACAAAAAACCAAGCTACGTTTCGTAGCACTACGAGCTTGGTGCTACGCGGGCAATAGAACATCATTCACTGACTCTACCCAACAGACAATATTTTAATGAATAAGAGAAATAAATAACCCTCTTCGAAAGTACATAGATTATAACACCGGCCCTCATAAGTCATATAAAATAGAGGTACAGTTTTTATTATTCGTAAGTTACAATATTATTTTTATCATTTACCGTTAGATTCTTCAAAGTCTTGACGTCATTGGTTTCGTATTTGAGTTGTGAGTACTGCTCGTCGGTGAAGCGGATGCCGTGCTCGATGTCCACCTGCTTCATCAGCTCCAACTCCTCCCGGCACTTGGCCAGCAGCTGCTCCGGGGTCAGCTGCTCCCCGTCATCAGCTGTCGCTACGGACTCCACCTCCTCGTCGATACCCTGTAACGAGTTTTAGGATAGAAGTCCTAAAGTATCGTTAACGTACAAAAGTTGACATACGTTTTGATATTTTTTTTCTGGAAGTTGACCGTTTCCGTCAGAACGCGCATAACAATATTTAGTTTTATTCTAATTCTCGGTTTTCTCGTTGTGAATCATCCCTTTGCTGTTTTCTCAATGTTTTGATGATGAATTACGAGTAATTGTTTATATCTGAAGAAATTATTTACCTGATCAATTTTCTGCGAAGCTTTCAGTTTCCTATAGTATGCATCAGCCCTTTTCTTGGACGCCCTGGCCACTTCCCTATTGACCATCCTCCAGAACACGAACACAGGGTGGTGAAATAGCTCCGGAGGACATTCTTTCAATGGCGTCTTTCCGACTAGGATTAAACGTTTCAGCCGTTCCATTTCATCAAGCTAAAAAAAGGATAAAAAAAGAAACAGATGAAACTCGGTTCTATCGTTTGGTAACGACGACACTAATGAAAGGAGCAAATACCTCTAAAACAGTTGCATACGCCTGTAATTAGCTATTGTGTTAGTTCAAAACAAAATGTATTAGTTTTTAAGTTATTAATGTTGTCACAATATGTTGTTGGTGTATCTTTAAATAAATAAATAAATAAATAAATAAATAGACACTAAGTTCGGGATGCAGACATACATAGTTATAAGGACTGACAGAATAAAAAAGAGAACCTTCACCAAAGATCACTAAGATATAGCACATTTCTTTAACTTTGTTTCAAATAGCCAAAAGAGAGACATTTTATTATTTTGATTAGACTTGATTAATGAATTCATCATTTCGCCAATGTGATTTACGAACCACTGTCTTATGGTTCAAAGAACTGCGCAATACTCACGACTCTGGAAGATATTCTCTTGTGGAGGTTCTCCTCATTGACGGCCCGTATTCTCTCCTCCAGCTCGTTCATATAGGTCTTGTCGGTGAGCCGCACCAGGTTGGAGCCCATGTGCTTCTCCAGCCGCGCCCGGACGTGGGGGTGCGCGAAGCTGGGGGAAAAAGAAGGTTAAAGGAAAATGGAAAAAGAAGTGCAGACATGAGGTGCACAAAGCAAGGGGAAAAGGAGATCAAAAGAAGAAAGTGACACAAAAAAAAATGGAAATTGCTTTAAGGACCGCGCCCATTCACCGAAACAAAGAGATACATGGCCCTAATTTTCATTATAACTTCTAGCTTACGATATAGTTTGAAACACATAATATAATTTTACCGCTTCTGCTGCGTAGTATTCGAAGTCGTTTTGTCGGAACAATTAAATGAATTAGGGCTAGAGACTGTCGCTCGGGTGGATGCCTCCTCCGTAGTAGTTTTGGCGCTGGGACCCTCGTGTCATAGTTGAGACCTTCATTAGGGCGACAGCGGCCTGGCACGGTATGGCACGGCCCCGCTGACACCACATGTACGAGCGCCCCTATAGCGAGCCATACACATTGGCAACTGCTCATGTACCTACTTTTCTGGATCGGAAGATAGTGATACTATTCTCATCTAACTATAGGGAAATTTAACACACCCCTAACTGAAGGATTGCGAAGGAACGTAGACGTGGGAGAGCCATGCTTCGACACGAATGGGCCGGCTCGACCGGAGAAATACTACGTTCTCAAAAGCGGCGTGAAACAGCGCTTGCGCTGTGTTTCGCCGAGTGAGTGAGTTTACCGGAGGCCCAATCACCTACCCTATTCCCTTTCCTACCCTCCCCTATTCCCTCTTAAAAGGCCGGCAACGTACTTGCAGCTCTTCTGATGCTGCGAGTGTCCATGGGCGACGGAAGTTGCTTTCCATCAGGTGACCAGTTTGCTCGTTTGCCCCCTTATTTCATTAAAAAAAAGAACTGAACAATGTCACTTACATTTTATAGCATACATATTATTTACATTCTATACGGACCAGACCTTAGATCATTGGAATAAAGAACTTTGAATTTTATAACACTATCACCTATTTAAATATGACGAAATTCAAATAGATCGTTTTACTTTGGATTAGAGAGCAATATATATATATATATATATATATATATATATGAGGATCGGTGAAGAAAATAATTCTACTAAAAACGGGTTTTCATATCTTTTTCCGTCATTGTTTTGTTGCTTACTTAACTATTGATATAATAAATTGTACTGATCGATACCCTGAGGCCTGAAGTTTTCTTTAGAAAAACTTAGTTAAAACGTTATACGCAGTGGAAATGCTTCTTTATATACCGTGACTCCAACTTTTTGAAGCTCTCATATATGACTCAAGAATCGTTATTCGGCAGTTTTGTACATAAATGGGTACGATATTTTGTCGCCTGAAACATTGTAGTGCAGTTTTTACTTTCATGTTTTAAAAATAATATGTGGGTTTATTCACAAGTAGTGACGATTAGTATGTAAAGCTTGTTAATGCGTACTATAGTATTGTAATAACGAAGGTTTGTCTATGTGTTCGGTAAAACTAATTTTAATCCAAATCGGTATGGAGATATTTTGGGTCCAGTAAATGACAATATAGTTGTTATCTCAGAAAAATATACTGTTTCCGCATGAGAAAAAAAAAGCCGCAAAGAAGTTGCGTGTAACATCTGGTATATTATAAAATACATATTTCGTCCCCACTACTAGCATTGTGTCTACTGTTTGGTTTTTTTCTGAGAATATGTTGTATGAAATATAACATTTTTCTAAGGAATTTCACACTCTGATGCTGATAAATGATTCATGTCACTGGTGTTAACGTCAAGAGATGAAGAATGATTTCAATGGTACGCTCTAAATATAGCCCTACTCTCAAAAGTTTAAAAATATTTACTATAAACACATCATAAATGATGAAAGTTATCTTGGAAGAATCGCTGTAGTTATAAAATTATTACCAAAACATGACATCTCTGTTTTGTTTTAGTTAAACAACAACAACAAGTTAGTTTAGTCTGACATCAAATATTTCTGGTAAATGATTACATCTGTTAAAACTCTGACATTGATTGCGGTATTAAAATCATTTTTATCTTTTATTAGTTAAAACAAAGTTAACCTCCAGATACCTATTGTTTAATTTTTCATCATCAATGTTTTGCACATGATAATTATCGGAATTTCGCATTAAAAATAAGTATTGCAGTTTTTGTTATTGCTATGTGCCAAATATAACTTACACTCGGTCACATGGTGCAGCTCTGTAAGATTTTATTAAGATTGTAAGACTAAGGGCCTGTTTCACCACTTCCTGATATGTGCCGAATAGGCTTTCCACCACTTAACTTGATAGATGAAGTATGGAGAATCTGTTAAAAAAAGCTGTAAATAGCCTATTCGGCACTTTATCAGAAAGTGGTGAAATCCATATAAAATAGGACTGTAAAACTGTAAGATTTTATTAAGGTTTGTATAATAAACAGTCCTAATTGTAAAGATATTATTAAGAAAAATCGGTCAAGTGCGAGTTGGACTCACCCATGAAGGGTTCCGCAGCAGCAATAAGGTTTATTTTTATGAAATTAAAAGGTTTTTGATATTATTTTTATATTTAAGTTGATTTAATGAAAGTTGAATTAAGGTTTACCATTTATGACGTATAAAAAAACTACTTGCTAGATCTCGTTCAAACCAATTTTCGTTAGTAGTTTTTATAGTAATGTACATCATACATTTTTTTAGACTACCCCCTACTTTAGAAATTAGAGGGGGGGGGGGGACACATTTTACCACTTTGGAAGAGTCTCTCTCGAAAACAATTCCGGTTAGAAAAAAAACGGTATAGAAACTCAATATGATTTTTTAAGAGCTATCCATAGATACCCCACACGCATAGGTTAGATGATTTTTTTTTGTTTCAGTTGTACCTATGGGGACCCCTAAAATTTTTAATAATTTTTCCATTTTTGTATCAAAATCTTAATGCGGTTTACAGACTACATCTACTTACCAAGTTTCACTAAAATAGCTCTTATAGTTGCGGAGAAAAGTGGCTGTGACATACGGACGGACAGACAGACAGATAGATATGACCATAAGGGTTCCGTTCTATTGAAAATCGAAACATTTATCACTTATTACATCCTACATCAATTAAAAGGTACTTATCATCCAAGTAGCACGAAAAATTTGTAAATAAAATATAAACAATTTCTAGTTTGGTAAAAAATTTTTGGACAAGTTCTAGTTGGGACCGTAAAAGTTTCAGTTTTTTATATAAATAATAATAAAGATCTCTTAATACCCGCAGAGGACGACAGTTTCATTAATTTAGATTCGCGGTCTCTGAATGGGACATTAAGTCTCGTCCGACGTCCGTGCTGAAGCCTGAATCTCTGTGCCTCTCTCAGCTTGAAAAAAATATTTTTAACGTTACAGTTTCTGATTTAATGAAATTTAAGACAATTTATATTAGCGAACCAATTTGGTAGGTTTTGGTTTTAAAGTAGGTAGTGGTATCGTATTAGTTTATGGAAAGTTTTTAAACGCTAAACAAATTTTGAGAAATTGCGGTGAAAATAGTAATTGTAGAGGTAGATATTTTGTAGGGGCTACAAAACAACATGTGTCGGGACAGTAAATTAAAAAAAAAGTTTGGATAATATGTGTCTTGTGAGTTGTGTGTAAGTTATTACACACAACTCACAAGATCTATAAATATAATAGTTATGTATAAATATAATAGTTATGTAATCAAATAAAATTTCCTTGTATTATCAGACCTCTATCCAATTATAATACCTAAGTAAAACTGAAAATGTTTAGAAAATGAAAAACGGCTTAATGTAGAAAGTTGAAAATACTTTAATTGTTTTTAGAAGTAATCTCCGTTCCTCTCTACACATCGTCGCATTCGATCGAACCACCGAAAAAAACAGTTGGCCCAGTCTTCCTTAGCTTCTCTTCTGTGGCATTTTCGTACGCTTTCATCGCATCTTCAGGGCTCGTAAAGCGAGTACCTCGAATTTTATCTTTATTTCTTGAGAATAAATTAAAGCCGCAGGGCGCCATATAGATGGCGTATGACTCAATATCTCAACACGTGCCATAGTCAAATATTCAACAGTCCGTCTCGCGGAGTGCGCTGAAGCATTGTTGTGGTGAAGGAGTGTCCTGCTTCGAGGGCGCTGCTGTCGAAATTTTTCCAAGACGACAGGCATACAGTGATTGACATACCATTTTGCAGTAACTGTCCTTTCATCTTCTAGCGCAACTGTCGCAAAATTACATTTCCGACCAAAGAATGAGGCAATCATCTTTTTGCCTTGACTTCTTCCTTTCTTTACCTTAGTTGGCCAAACCTCGAAAGGAAACACCCCTTGAGCTGATTGTCTTTTGGTTTCGGGTTCGTAGCAATATATTCAGCTTTCATCACCTGTGAGGTTGTCAAATACAGCATTTGAGTCACCGCCGTTGAACTTATCCAACATTTGGCGACACCAGTCCATGCGAAGGCGTTTCTTGTGTCGATTGAAGTATGGGGAATGCATCTGGTACAAAGCTTCCTGACGCCTAAATGTTCATGTATTATTTTTTTAAATTGACTCATAGCAATGCCTAGGCTTGCCCATATCTGCTGATAGTTCACCCTTTTATCTCCGTCTATCATGCGTCGCACAACACTAATGTTAACTTCAGTAGTCGCTGTTAAAGGACGTCCCGCACGCGGATCATCAATGAGATTGCTACATCCACGTTTAAACTCGTTAAACCAATTGTAAATAGTGACACGAGATGGGGCTTCATTATGAAATGGTAACAGCAGCCTATCAAAGCTTTGTTATTGAGTAAGCCCACAACGAAAGTCATAAAAAATCATTAACTGAAAATTTTCTCGCGTTAAGTTCATTGTCACGTGTAACAAGAGTATTAGATTTGCCGCCAATTCACCAAAACAAACGACAAATAAATGTAATATACCAGATTATGTTACTAAGGAGTTCTAAAATTGTAATTTAAAAAAAGTTTTCATTAGTAATGTTTTTAACTGGCTAGTTCTAAACACTTTCAGTGTAACCCACGTACTTTGTAACAGTGCAGTACTATAACGACTTGCCTAATCTGTCCTCAAACGGCAGGTATCGGTCGGGAGGGTTATTTTATTATCTCGGTTTAACGACCTACGGCCATTATTATTTTTACGATTTGATTACAGGTTAATTAGTACAGTTTGCCTGTCAATCATCTGTTTCGCTTCGAAAAAAAAAATTGGGTATTAATTATTATTTAATAAAAATGTTCATTTTCAAGATTTCAGTGTTCAATGAACGTTAAACTATATTTAAATACCTAAACATTGATATAGTTATTTTAACCCTGGTTAAGTACGGATATACTAAGCAAAAGAGGTAGGACAAGCTTTTTTATTATGAACATACTTTTTTAAGCCCGGCATCCACTACAAGGAGAGTAAATTCCGTGGCAATTTAAAAGTTGGAAATGGGAAAACGTTTGGAGTTGTCTGAACACAGAACAAGAGCACCTTTTACGTTAAAAAGTAGCGATGACTTAAACGGAAATCTTTTGGGAACACACCGCAATAAAATCAGGACCGATTTACACATTTAAGAATTAAGACTGAGTCTGAAAATAAACTATCAGAGAGATTTATAGACGATTAAAGTGTGTAATTTACTAATCACGACTCGAAGAATTTTTGGTTTTCAGCTTCTGGATGGACAGGGTGTTAAGTAATGTTAAGTCTATATAATCCAATACGGTGTGCTCAACAACTATTCCTAATATCAATATCTGTCCCCATTAACACAGGAGCGGCATGACGTCACTTGTGTTACACAAGTGACGTCATGTTACAGAGGTGACGCTGAAGCGAGCACCTCTCGCGACTCCGTCATCCGTGACAACTGACATCCATAACGAAAGTCCAACAGGATACGAAATATTTAAAAGAGAGCATAATATTATATATTTCGATTGTGCAAAATCTGCTGTCAACACCTACCTAATGCGTTACTGTCGCCTGTCACAAGATAAAAAATCACCCTCCGAGTATTTTTGTTAACGCTTTGAAAAAATATATCATATAAATTCCTATAATACAGCCCTGAATCTATCCGTAATTCAGAAGCCACAGAGTTTTCTTATTCGTCCTCCGCTTCGTTTTATTGAATTGTAGAGTAGCTTTAGATATTTTTGATATACATTTTTTGTGTTCCTGTAATAATATAATTTGTACATTTATACTCGATATTAAAGGGCCGACTATAAACCAAAGTTTTACTAGATTTGATAATTTTATTTCGCAATTTATTTATGTAACCTAATAATTTTGTACTGGGCATCGGATTGTTGGTGTTCTACGGTGGAATATAAAAACATACAATATATATTTACCGAATTCCGGTAACAAAATATTTGTGTACAAATACGAGAGTATTTAGAGCTATGGAAACGAATAGATATGTTCAAGTAGTTGAACTCCGCCTAAATAAAGCTGTCGGCAGTAAAACCGAAACTGTGATATTTTTAAAATCCATAAAACATACGTCACGCGCCGGAACGCTTCTTAAATACTCGTTCTATTTAACTGCTACGTAAGTGTACTACGAGGCATAGACATAGATGTAATTGACGAAGCAATTACATGATAGAGTTAAAGCACTTAAAGCATTTTTGTAATACGCGAAATCGTGTCCAATAGTGCGAAGTAAAAGCGTTGTTATATTTATCAGTAATAATTATTACCATGTAATTTGCTCTACTGCTATCAGCTACTCATGGTACTACTCAAGTTGTTCTCCACAAATTATACTTTTTCGATGGTCACTTCAGATTGTTTCGAATGATTTATAAAATTCCAAAACATTAGGAAAATGGGAGCATTAAGTTTGCTTGCACATTTATGACAACACAATATGAAACTTAACTCCTAAGTTTAAGTATATATTGTCCGGTATTAAGAGAATTGCGTTCGATAAAAATATCCACGGCCGAACATAGAACCTTCTCCTTTTTGGAAGTCGGTTAAAAAGCGTTTCGTTTGCTGTATGTCTCCGGTAAGTCTATATTCGTATTGTAGTGACGATGTACCGACAATCAATCCGTCTGCGACACCCAAACTATTCGCAAAATTTTAATGCTCCGAAACGCGGCCAATGTAATTTATAGCTTCAAAATAATGGAAGTTATTAATATCTGTATTAAAATAATATACTTCGTTTCATAATGTTTGGGTTTAAAGATGGATTATACACTTTAAAACGATGTTCTCAACGTTGTTTGTGATCTTATGAAAGTTATAAAACAGAATAAGATTTAAGAGCTTCCTGTTTAAAATAGTTTTTTATTTGCTTTTATCTAATTATTTTATAAAAATGTGTTTAATTTTATGCTTAATATTATTCTTTTAGATAGTTATAATTAAGTATATATTTTATAAATTATAAGCAAAAAAAAACCACAGATTTTAATTTTTAAATATTATCTATCTATATATTAATACGTGAGCCAAAAACTTTGTATCCCTTTTGACGAAAAATGGGGAAACGTAGGTGAATGAAATTTTGCACTGTTATAGTTTATATGGCGAAGGAGTGCATCGAGCTAATATTATTTTGAAATTATGCTTTTATCATACATTTTTTTAACATACAAAATATTACACACACTACAACACACACACTAGGAAAAATGACAGATTTTTGAGTGACAAGCCTATACATACGTATTATACTCTTTTATTTATGGTTGAAGTCTGTTGACAACAAGTTGACAAATTGAAAATGGATTATAGTTTTTTTTATTGAATCGATACTATTAGACAATCCTTACACGGCCAGTCTAAGATCAGCTGAGTCCCCAGAGACAAGAGTTGAAAAAAATATGATAAAGTCAATATTTTTTACAAAATATAGTTAGTAGTCCTAATGTCGTTGAAACTAAGGTCGAATTTCGACCATTGGGCGATCTCTAGTATATTTTATTGCTTTGATATTTTTCACTCACAATAATTCATAAATTAGAATTTGTAGGCTGTAAGCAGCAAGTCTAAATTATTACTGAAATCACTAAATTTACAAAGTTGTAGGTGTGAGTCAGGATTCGTAGGTTTATATGGCCAATATCAAATCAAAGTGTTTACAGTTATGAGAAGCTATGTTCTAGTTAAATCGAGTGAATCATCAACAAACGACTGGAAAATGAATCAGTATTTTGTAATAACGCATGTAATTCGTTCTCAATCAAAAGTCTAGAATCCATAGTAATATTATCGATTTATCATGTAAATTGTAAGGTAATAAATATTAATTAACAATAAGCGAATAATTCTCAGTAAGTAAATAATACGTCTGCTAAGAGGAAATTCTTATCGAAACCTAGAAGCTTATCTCTAATTACCGAGATGCAAAAACAATGGCATTGATTTGGGCAAAATATTTATATTATACAACGGATAAAGTCATGTGAGTTGTGACGCAAAATGCCCGCCCTACTATCGACGAGCACTTTGAACTAGCGCGCCGCACGCCGCGCGCCGCACGCCGCGCGTCCCATACCGCACCTCGCTGTTTACAGTAAACATAATATTATTAGGGCCTGTTTCACCACTTCCTGATAAGTGCTGAATAGGCTATCCACCACATAACTTGACAGATAAAGTATGGAGAATCTGTCAAATGTTGTGGATAGCCTATCCGGCACTTTATCAGTAAGTGGTGAAACAGGCCCTTATATTATTATTGATAAACGCTGACTGCTGTTTCATCGATGCTATAACGTTTCGGCTTTCCATATCACCTAAGTCCTAATTAAACGCGTGCCATTTCCTATCACTACAATAGAGTAAGATTATAGAGGTAATTTGTGAACCAAGAAAAAACCAAATCATTACTTATCCACATAAGTACTTCATGTTCAGAAAAAGGACAATGTACAGTTCTCATGCAACATAACAAAAGTAAACCTATCTAAAATATTTTTGTGTCTTTACTTTGATACTTAATTTGTAGATGATATACTTGAAAATAAGAAAATTATTGATATCAGAATTTAATATTTTGTTAGAGTCAATCTATTTTTATTAATTAAAAAACCCCACCTGATCGTGGACTTGGCTCGTGGGGGGTCCGGCGTGACGACGTCATCGCGATCCCCACTCGAGTGTCGGCGGCCGCGGTCAGCCAGCAGCTCGATGGTGGTCCAGAAACCCTCAGACGCGTTGGAAGTGGCGCGCTGCATCCTCAAGCCCTACTACCGATGCCGAGGCAAGGTACGATGGAGCGAGATTGGATTATGACGCTTGCTCGAATTGGTCGACCGCTGAGGCGTTGGCGCCCTAAGCGGCCCTAAAGCAGTGCCGGCCCTGCTGCATGTTGCCCCGCGCGCGCCCCAAGGTGCAATGACTGCCGCCGGGGGCCCGACTAGCAACGCCAAACACCCCACGTGTCGGCACGCGAACATTAATCTTGTCCCCTAACACCTGACACGCGTGATTCCCTATATTCCAATTAAAATTAAAAGGTTTATATTTTTAATTTAAATGTATAAACAAACGATATATGTGTGATAAAGTTATCTAAGTGATGTTTACACCTTCAAAACTTGATAAGTTTCGCTCTTGAGCTCGCGACTCGCGACTTGAGGAAGTAAGCTCGAAACTTCAATGCCGCACGTGTACAGTAAAGGAGCAAATTCACGCTCCATACAAGTCTAGGCCCTGCAGTGAGGCCTAGAGAATTGATGCTATCGTGAGAAAAATCATTTTGACTTCGTCAGCAAAACTACTAAACTATTTTTAAATTGATGTTATAATTAAACTTCTTTGATGGCGTTGTACACTTTTTTTGGGATTGGTAAAAACGTTAAACTTGCGTCAGGAGTCAGGACACGTGAGCTGATCGAATTCGAATTCGTAACACGTAGGGAGAGTAGACTGCCAGCGTGGTGTGGGAGGGGAAGCGATGTCCTCTTTTTCTTCCGCGCGGGCCGCGGTGAAACTACAGCTGCTTTGTTTGAACTTCCGCCGGAACTTTTACCCGTTTTTTTTTGCTAACCAGCTACGTAGACTTTTGGCCTGAACCTCGTTTATACCCTTTATTATTTTATTACATCGAACAAAGAGCTATAAAACACCCCGCTATACGAGCTAAGGTGCACTAAAAAACTAAAGCTACAAGCAAAGTCAGGCGACCCGCACGAAAGTAGATTAAAAAGTTTAGACTATTAGCGTAATGCAAAGGCCGGGGGATGACCCGGTCGCGGTGGTGGTGCCATCTGGGTCACCCGGTGAAGGAATTAAGATTACGCCAAATTAAGTCTATTTCGTTCCACGTCCTATTTTCAGGGTCTATGCGTTACATAAGGTATATGAAAGGCCTTACTTATCGCTCTTTATTTTTTTGCTAGTAAGAACTGGGTTCTTAGACAACAAGGCTGGTACACACACATTTACCGTATTCGATTTCCTAATGTGGAATTTCGATTTGGAATTCCGTGAAACTAGCGCAAAAGTCCGTTCGTTCGTTTCGTTACTTTGCTGTAAAAAGCAAGTTGAGAATAAATATTATATTATTTAAGCTTGAAGAGAAGAATCTAGACTTTTTGTGGTAACAACTAACAAGTGGCATAGTTTTTGAAATTATTTACCGATGAAAACCTTGAGGCTGCGACGTAGCTGAAGCCTACGAAATTTCGTAGCCTACGTCTACGACTTCGTAGCGTAGTTTCGAACTATTAATATTTTTATAACATAGGTAGGGTATGTTATTCGAATATTCGAATACTCTTTTTATTCGAATATTCGACGATTTTATTATTCGGATATTCGGCAAATTATTTTTCGAATAATTCGAATAGTAAAAATATTTTTTATTTTAGTTTAAAATGCTATCAAACATAAAATTAACATGGAATAAGAACATATTTAAGTTTATTTCAGAAAAATAATATTATTTATGAATATTCTACATCTTTAATGATATAATAATATATAAATCTGTCTGTGTAGTCTAACTAATGAGTATACGACCATTCATCGTCGCCGTTGACTATGTTTCAGACGTTATTTTGCCTAAAGACATGCAAATGAAGATATAAACTCCTTTCAGTCATAGATTTCAGTAGGTATCGTCAGTAATGATCGCCCACGATCTGTATCCATTGACTTCTTTCAAACTTTCTCAAATTTTTTGTCTACCGTGATAACTATACAGTGTGTAACCAAAATAAGTTATAATACTTTAAGGTGTGTACGTGTTCCTTGTAGAGAGTTAGTTGACTGTGAAAGTAGCAGCTCTGAAAGACGAAATTTTTTTGTCACTTTTGTATGGGCAAGGGCCCGAGCGTCACGAGTTTCCCCATACAAAAGTGAAAAACAAATTTTGGTCTTCCAGCGCTGCTACTTTCACGGTGAACTCTCTACAAGGAACACGTCTACACCCTAAAGTATTATCAGTTATTTTTGTTACACCCTGTATATCGCGGGCTTTAACCCATCAATCCCTTAGCGGCACCCGGCTGTCGCATAACGATTGAACTGCGATTCCCACGATTGAGGTATGACGCCAGAAGGGTGTATATGGAACAAACTCCATTTTTAAGAAGGGAATAGATGTAAGTGCAATATTGAGAGTTTTAAAATATGTAGTTAAAATACAAAAGATCATTTTTTATACGCCCTTCTCGCTTGAAGCTCGCGATATGTGATCTATGATTCGACAAGTTGATAAAATTTGCTTTACCGCCGCAGTCCTCGACTAATAATTGAAACATTTAGTACAGTATCAAAAAATGTCAATGGCTCCTTAATATCATGTTATTGGCGTTATCAAACTTCAAGTTACTAAAGTCACCAGCTCTAGGATTGTTTCACCCTCCCCCTGGGCTTTATTGCAATTTTTTTCTTTGTTGTGGTGTTTGTTTTCTAGTGGCCCTTTTTTATAATTTCGAGCCACGTTGACACAGGTGAAGCCGACTAGGTGAACCAGGTAAACATGGATCAAAAATATCAAAAAGACGGGTGAGCTGGCTTAGTAATACTTAGTATTGATGAACAGATATTATTACATCGAATATCATAATTCATATTATTATTAAATTTCAACTGCTGCCTAGCAAAACTAAGCATGAGAAAAGTAAAAGGTGCTACGATCGAAAACGTTTTACACTTTACAGCCTTTCCTTTTATTGCCTAGCTGTAACCTTAAAATATACATTTTTAAAATGTTTAACAATAAAAATTAACTATGTCATTTACAAAGATTGATGTTGATAAAAGTAAAAATAAGGATTGCTTACTTCATAGTATTAACAAAATAGGCTGTACATCGTTGTACGAAGCTTTTTGTTACTTTTATTCAGAATTTTCAGCATTTTTCAAATTTTTTTGAATTATTCGAAAACTTTTGTATAATATTCGAATTATTCGAATAGTAAATTTGTCGAATAATAACATTCCCTAAACATAGGGGTTAAAATCACCAACGATAATACTGTCTGTCAAGAAAGTGAAGAAATTAAAAAGTGGCAACATCGTAGTGTCATCCCTTTCAAATCAATCTAAGAAAAAAGGGATGACACTACGATGCTGCCACTTTTTAATTTCTTCACTTTCTCGACAGACTGTACATTATTACATATTAAAGTGGTTGAAAATAATTAATTAGTTTCTGGAATCATCATTATCATTATCTATTACATGTGGTAACAATTGAAGCTATTGGTTCACATCAGACATAATTGAACAGTCTACAACGATATTGTCGAGGGCAAAAAATAAGCATCTCTCACCGATACAAATTCGTCGCCTTGAATCTATAATCAATTAATTAATGTACACAAATAAACTCACACACACGCACATCACTGAGATAACGAAAAATGTGATGTCATCTGTTTTTTGAGCCAAATGATTACGGTATCCTCAGTATCTAACAGGAAGAAGTAAATGTAATCAAATAATACATTTTATACAAGGCCCATTGTAATTAAAATTATAATTATTCGACCCGAAAAATGTTGTTTTTGTATATACTTACGTTATATCGGTCTTCTCACATAAGCACACAAAATTTTGTCAAAATTAGTCTAGCGTCAGAGGAGTTTGGAGTTTGGCAATAAACGCCGTGAGTCGTGACACCTCGAACTTTATGTATAAAACTAGCTGTTGCCCGTGACTTCGTCCGCGTCAGCAAAATGTGATAACAAAGATAATGAAGAAAAAAAAAGAGAATAAAAATCCCCTTTTTAAGGTTCATTTATAAAAAAGTGAAATAATATATCCTCCTTCTTTTCGCAAGTCGGTTAAAAAGTAGCCTAAGTTATTCCTTACTACATCAGCTGTGTGCCTAAAAAAGTCCCGTCAAAATCGGTCCAGCCATTTCAGAGATTAGCCGGAACAAACAGACAGACCGACAGACAGACAGACATACAGACAAAAATTGTAAAAAATTTTGTTTTGGTGTCTGTACCCTATACACATTCATATGCATTTAGTAAAAAACGGTTCTATTCGTCGTGCCATGGACAATTTTAACACTGTTGGACTTTACTAATGCTTTTAACACCGTTGATCATGATATTCTCCTGCAACTCCTGGTCTCTATGAATTTTTCCCCTACCGTAGTGGGATGGTTCCGGAGCTATTTGAATAACCGTAAACAGCGTGTTGTGGTCGAGGATGACGCCTCTGAGTGGTCAACAGTCAAGGATGGAGTCCCTCAGGGCGGTGTCTTATCACCTTTATTGTTAAGTATCTTTATTAATAACATAATAAAAATAATTATTTTCTCCTGCTCTCACATGTATGCCGATGACCTTTGATGATTTATCTTCACGCACCTGTTAATGACTTGCCATCAGCTATTGCAAGAACTAATGAAGACCTTAAAAGTATCTGCGCTTGGTGTAAGTCTCGTGGACTGGTTATTAATCCTGTCAAATCTCAAACAATTATCATTGGCAGTCCAGGGCTTCTGACAAGGGCTCAAGTTCATAACCTTTGTCCTGTAATGGTTGATGGTAAAATTATTCCATTCTCGCAAACCGTTAAAAACCTTTCATTCATCTTTCATTCATCTTGACTCAACGTTGTCTTGGAACAAGTACATTAGTAAGACCAGGAAAAGAGTTTTTGGTGCGTGGAGTGCGTTGAGAGAATTTTTTGCCGATCCCGACTAAAATCCTGCTTGCAGAATCACTCATATTGCCCATACTCGATTACTCAGACATATGCTTCACAAATATAACGGAAGAGCAGCTAAATAAACTTGAGCGCCTCCAAAACCTCTGCATTAGATTTATTTTCGGTTTGCGAAAGTATGATCACGTTTCCCAATTTCGTGTCAAACTCAAGTGGCTGCCAATCCAACTTCGGCGGAATGCTCATATACTGTCGTGTTTATACAGTATTTTATAAGACCCTAAGACACCACCCTACTTAAAAGAAAGGTTTACATTTTTAGATGACAATGTTAAAACATTTCGAAACACTAATTTGTCACTAATACCACCCACTCGTAATACAAAATTTTATGATTCTTCATTCACAGCTCGTGCTGTCAGTCTGTGGAACAAGTTACCCACATCTTTGAGACGTGCTCAGTCCTCATACGTTTTTAAAAATGGCGTGAAGGAACATTTTTTGTCACAATTAGTCCATATTAACTGATAATTACCTATATTGTATTATTTCTATTTATTATTTGTACCTATGTATTATTTAGTATGTATGTATGTATATTATATATGTATGTATGTATTTGTAATTTACTTATATATTTTAAAAAGTTTACTCTTAAGTCTTAGCTGTCTATGTAGTCACCTACCATCTATTACTACTGTTACTTTACAATAAGGGTTGTCTGGAAGAAATCGTTTATAGCGATAAGGCCGCCTTTTGTACTTTTTACTCTTATAGTTATTAAGTATTGTATGTCATGTTTGTTTTGGTGCAATAAAGTATTTTCATTCATTCATTCATTCATTCATTCATTCTTTCAATATTACAAACAGACACTCCAATTTTATTTATATGTATAGATGTATAGATAATGGCTGACACCAAAATATAGCAAGATATATTTACCAATATAATGAAAGAATTACGTATGATGAGTAACGTGTATAATATTATGAGTAGCGAGTAAACTTGAATTAAAGTCCGTACGATATAAATAAATGAGACGCGTTCTTGCTATAAATAGTGTACATAATTTAAATTTATTGCACCGAGTTATTTTAAATTATCTCGCATACTATAATATTGTATAAGTATAATACTGACATGATACGAGCGTGGACTTTATCCTGGAAGGGAGGTCCCTCGAAGGAATTAAAACTAAGCACACACAAATTTAGCAACGAATAATAAAAAGTTATGTTTTGTTATTATTTGAAACAATAACTTGCCCCTTTTGGATAGGTGACTATTCTCTTTCTCGTATACGACTTCATTTTACGTAAATGTAAACTCGCCTGTATCTCACGAAACCAAAAAAAGCTGAAATCAAAGGTTGCGCCCTGTGGTTGCGCCCGGCCCCAATATACCAAAATAAGAGAAGCATATTTTTATCCTACTATCCTACTAATATTATAAAGGCGAAAGTTTGTTTGGATGTATAGATGTGTGGATGTGTGGATGTGTGGATGTGTGGATGTATAGATGTTTGTTACTCTTTCACGCAAAAACTACGGAACGGATTTTAATGAAACTTTACAATAATATAGCTTATACATCAGAATAACACATAGGCTACAATTTTAACAGACTTTAAAAATGGGGGAGGTGTTATGTTCGTTTTCTTATGTTCAACGATTACTCCGCCGTTTGTGAACCGATTTTCAAAATTTTTCTTTTGGTATGTAGGGTATCATCCCAATTTGGTATTATATTCACAAAAGTGGTGATCTGATGAAGGATCCATAAGTAATCGAGGGAACTCCTCAAAATTTATGGGGAAACATGTGGTGACTTCGGTTTCGTGAGAAGTATTCTAAGCATATGCTACAAACAAGTAAGATTTTGCACCGAGGTATACCTGGTATATCGTGGTTCGGAAGGTGCTGAGAGAACTCCTGATTCTTTATAGAACCAAGTTTGGGAGTTTCGGCGTTGTTTTAAGAACGGAAAGCATATGCTACTATGCAAATTACATTCATCATCATCATCATCACTACCATAATATTATACCATGCATCGTCCCATGATTATGAGCCTTTCCATAGTCTTTTAGATCGAGGCTCGAGTTTGTCAAGCGATAATTTAAAAAAATCTATACTTAATATTATAAACCTGTAGAGTATGTTTGCTTGAATGCGCTAATCTCAGGAACTACAGGTCCGATTTAACAACTTATTTCAGTGTTAGATATCTCATTTATCGAGTAAGGCTATAGGCTATATTATATTATCACGCTAAGACTAATACGACCGAAGAAACTCAGGAAAATGTGGTAAAAACGGGGAAAATATTAGAAAGGGTTTATCTCACGACCTACTGGAGCAATTTTTATAGCAATATTTGGCACTTATATAGAGTAGACCACGTGAAAAGAGTATTTATAGCTATTTTTATTCGAAAATGTACGGTTTCGGGTGAATTTCCTAATTTACGCGGGCGAAGCCGCGCGGGACAACTAGTTAGAAGAATAAAGAAACTGTGTCAAAAACCAAGAGGGCTAAGCGTAAAATGATGTTTGTTCTGCAGCTGCTGACCGTAATGCCCGGGTCCACTATCAATAACTATTTGACTTCAAAGTAGAATTTTAATTTATAGCTCACGTGACCGCGTTATCAGACAGTTATTTATGTTTAATTATTGTACCCAGTTTGACTCGCTGTTGCTATGTACACTCTGTGTCTACAGTCAATATTTGTTTCAACTGACAACAATGAAATTTGCTAGACCGAAACTAAAATAGAAGCAAACAATTGCGCCAAAATTATATCGTATATCGCGCGGTAACCGTACACTTTTTCGCGATAAAGGGTATCCTATGTCCTTTCCCGGGACCCAAAGTATCTCCGTACCAAATTTCAGCAAAATCGGTTCAGCCGTTTGGGGTTGAAAAGGTAACAGACAAACAGAGAAACAGACACATTTTTGCAGTTATAATAATGATAATAATTTATATTTTTTGGTAAGGATACTACCCTTACGACGACGCCAGACACTAAACACTCAGTAGAATAATAAATATCTTTATTTAAGGAAAAAAACTTAGAAAACAAAGAAAGTTAGAATGGAATGTCTGTGTGTGTATATCGCAGCCGACTGGTTTAAATAGCCGTTCAATCAAACAGCTAGCCCTTGGACTGAATAACGCCATTCAATCACACGTCTATTAGATTGAATATTTTAGTCGCTCAAAACGTTCAACACTACAGCTGATTCAAAAGCCGCCGTCTAATTGAAGTAGTTCAGCGCGTACCACTGCGGCGCTAGGTGCGTTTTATTTACAATATGGCGGCAACTAGCAGGTGTTTGTTGGTTTTTATGGTTGTTTTTCGGAAAGAAAGTAGTTAATAAAAGTTACAAGTGTTATTAAAGAGATAAAAGGGGGGCTCGGGGGGTGCAGCCCCGCGCCAAAACAAAAACAAACACAATCCAGAGAGTCCAAAAGTAGATTAGGTTAGAACTGTGACTGTGCTGCGGTAGCAGCCGGCGACCGTCACAAAACACGCCTTAGAATTTTTTATTTTTACTTATTGCATTAAACTTTTGGTCAGCCCTTAAACTTAATCCGAAAATAATCTTTCAATTTAAAAATACAAAAAGTGTTCCTATTCTCCCAAATTACATATTAAACTAATAGTCACCCTAGTTAATTTGCCATTAAACCAGTTGACTAAGCGTCGTCTAGCTGTAGTGTTGAACGCTGTAGTCAACAAGTCGACTAAACGACGTAAAGCCGTGTGATTGAATGGCGTTGTTCAGTCAAATGGCTAGCTGTTTGATTGAACGGCTATTTAAACCAGTCGGCTGCGACATGTACACTGCCGCGACAGTTAGTTGCAGATGTAGTTTGGACGCAATCGACACTAGTGTCGAAGTTTCTGTCGAGTGTCAGTGGCTTCGTGTATAATAATGGCTGCCATACATGCTACGGTCTATCGGAGAGGTCCGTACCTGTGTAGGTTGCCTGCGCAGGTAGACCGGAATGTATGTGGGAATAGACCTGTGCAGTTTTTTGAGCCTGCGCAGGCGACCGGCGCAAAATCGAAAATAATTTCTTTCGAGTGACAGCAGCGCAGGCATAACTGCACAGTAGCTCTACCATGAGTTTAAAGCTATATTATTTATCGATACTCGATACCGACTACGTAAATATTTAGTATGGCGATTTTAGTTCTGCAAGTGACCGCTAGAGGCGCTGAAAATTTGCCATACTAAATATTTACGTAGTCGGTATGGAGTATCGATAAATACTATAGCTTTAAACTCATGGTAGAGCTGCAGGTGACCTCTCCGGTAGACCGTCGCGTATATGGCGTACATTAGCATTAGTATGAATGTCAGCAACTCACGCGTATTGTATAACTTTAGGTTGCCACCAGCGCGGCAGTTCGGGCAGGTGGAACCTTTTCATTTTTCTCCTCCCCATCTCTCCCTCACCGATCTCCGCTTCTCCCTCGACCTTAAACATGTTAGAATTTATTGAAATTCCTAATTAATCGCGCTTTGTATACCTACTACCATTCGTTATATTTCAGGCTGAGACTGCGCCTGTATAATGCCAACATAAGTTATTCGTCCATATGATATCGAATACTTCACTTTAGAAAAATCTATTTGAATAAAAATGAATTTTAAATGTTGTGAGTCTCGCTAAAACTGGAGCTCGAGCGGCTGAACTGATTTGGCTAATTTTAGTCTTGAAATATTCGTGGCAGCCCAGGGAAGGTTTATATTAGAAGGAAAGTGATACAAAGTTCACCGGTTCCTCTAGTAATAATACTTAACAATGATAAAGTCTGCGGATAAAACTAACCTGGATTTTGACGCGCTTGTCTTTTTCATTGTGACTCACAGACTGCAATTTGCTAGCTTCTACCATTTTTTAAAATTCTTAGTTAAGTTTTTACAATTAATTACAAAATAAACGATTAATTTAGATAAAAATACGACTTTTATATAATTTTACTTAGTGTATCAAAACATTAATGACATATTTATTAAGAAACTTGACAAAACTTGACAAAATATATTTTTAATATTTCGACGAGGCATATAATAAAGAGACTATTTAGGTAGCAAAGTATATTATAATATAATAATTATTATAGCTATTATCAGTTCAAGACATGTAAAAGGGTCATTAGCTTTGAAATAATTATGATTATTTTTGGCAGTAGTTGTTGCTAAGTAGGTACGAGTACTACCTACTATTCGATTACGGTTCTTCTCGCCGGGTTTGTTCCCGAACCGGTGGTAGGCCTCATGTAGACGCGACGTTCTAAAAGTGTTAAAATAACTTTGTTAAACCTATTAGGAATAAATATTTTGATTTTTGATTTAGATTAGTCATTAGAGTAGGTAACGCAGAACGAAATTGTTTTCCCCAAAAGCAAAAAAAAAAAGGAAACATCGTTATAATTAAAATAACGAATGTTTCATAGTATGCATTACTGAATACACAATGCAGGTGTATTTTATTTTTTAGCCCTCCCCCCCCTTTTTTTTGGGACCACTTATTTATCAGTAAGTACTGTATCATTTAACTCTATGCTCTTATTCCTCTTTCCATGAGAAGAGTCAATTTCTTGCTTTATTTCAAGTGTTACATTTATATTCATTTTGAAATGCAAGTGTGTTCTTAGTTTTCATTATTCGTAGTGTATTCTATTGCATCACTACCTTTCCCACCCGGTACAATCACCCAAGGATCAATTAAGAACTTTTACTTAACGAGATTTACCCAAAAGTAGGTAACACTGTATTTCGCTAACAACTATAAGTTTATAGAAGCAGATAGTAATTGAAATTAAAAATTATCTTTCTGCAAAACACATATTTTATTGTAATTAATTAAGATTATTGAGAGGTAGAGTGGTGAGGGTGGGGTCCTGTAAGTCCTGTTTAGTCTGGAACACCTTCCACCGGACCTTGATCTCCTCGTCCTTGGGGCACCAGTCCTTGCTCGGTTGACTGCATTTAATGATGCGCTAGAAGACAGAACAAAATATATAATATTGTAAAAACGAATATGTTACAAAAAGACATATTACAATATTAAGTTCTTGTCTAAGCATAATATTGAAAGTACTCGGTACCATATTTTGTGTTGGCTATTTTAACGATGTTTGTAACATTCTGTGTCGTCACAAGAAGGAAATTCTTATTTATTCATTTTTATTAATTCAAAAATAAAACAATTTGTCATTCTGACTACAGAATGGACATTAAGAGCTTAGTGACGCGACGGTAAGCTCGGAATGGGAATATCCATTCCTGAATTTCCTCTTGCAGTTTTATTGAGATTTTGAGGTTGCGGTTGTTTTGTTCAGTGTATTTTAATATATTAAGGGCCTGTTTAACCACTTTCTGATCTTCTATAATCTATGTCTATCCACGACTTATCTGATGGATAGAGTATGGAGTATAATTTATGTCAGATATGTTGTGGATATCCGGCACTTATCAGGGAGTGGTGAAATAGGCCCTAAATCTTGTACCTGTTTAATCGTTCCTTCCGATCTATAAATCATATCGGCAGCGTATACGGGGATGCAGATGACGGACGCCAGCGCGACGCACCACCCGCCTGCACTCGACACCTCACGTAACGAGTACACCGTTATCACCTTATAGCAAATTATAAAATCAATAAATAGATAAGTTAACTGAAATAAGACAATCTTTAGGCTGCATTTCCACTGAAGCGGAGCGGAGCGGAACGGAGCTTAGCGGTGCCCGAATTGACCAATCGTGCCATTCCAGCGGAATGACAGCAAAGATTTCGAGCATGACGATTGGTCAATTCGGCACCGCTAAGCTCCGCTCCGCTCCGCTTCAGTGGAAACGCAGCCTAAAGCTTTTTAAGCTTTAGAAAAAGGGTAATCGGAGAAAAACCACGTGAATCCAGCCAAGAATGATAGCGAAACATTGCATGTGTATACTGTGTATACGTGACGACAGGTGAACAGGAGGAATGTAACAAACCTTATACTTGCTATCTATATTTTGACTATTAATGAAATTATTAAAGAGAAAATTCTCTACCGGCGTAGTACACTTTTTGGTGTGGGGAAAAAGTGACTGATTGATTTACTAAGATGGAGCGAGTTCGTTTTATTACTTTAATGAAATATGTTTTGTGTTACCAAACTATTGTAACTTACCGATAAAAGCATGGGTATGACATATTTCCATAAAATGAGCCAAAACTGCGTCAAACGGTTCCCGGCCATGAAGTAAATGTCCCTGCTCAAATTGGTGGTTCCGTAGATGTACACCGACGCCAATATTTCTAGCGCACACACAATGGGCACGCAGGCGATGGCCACGTGCGAGTCCAAAAGACCTATGATGTGAAGACCACCCTGAAAAAAATGTTCTATCATCATAACTTGTTAATAAAAGTCCTTATTTTCGTACTTAAACGGGGCTTTGTGACACTTTTTGAACGGGATTCGTGGAAAAGTATTTTCTATTGCAATTATTGAGTATCACACGCTCGAGCTTTTCCCTTGACTCGAAATTTGAAGATTATTTTGATATTCAAAACTTTATTGAATAGTATCGAAAGCATTTACGAATAAATTTGATTTGTTATTACTAAATGTGTTTTATCACGAATTGTCTGCTACAAACGTTTAAGGCACTTATTTAAATATCTCGTAACTACAGACCATTAACAACTTAGATAAATTTAATCCTTATGTCATTGAAATAAAGGTCCTGTTACAGATTTAATAGTTCTGGACAGTATACAAGTTGAACTGCCTTTAACGACAACATGAAAGGTACGTTAATTGCCAGAGACGCCCTTTTGTTAGTTTTGTGACTTTGGTTCAGTCGTTAAATGTATCAATAATGCGTTAACGAGTGTTTAGTTTGATTAGTGTTTCATGTTTGTACGGCGTTTTTAGAATGTACGATCTACAGAATAGAATATCCTTTGAGATTATTAAGCAAATGCTAAAAAAAGTAGGAGTACAACTTAATTTTTAATCACGGTTTTAAAAATCCGAGCTTTTCTATATATAAGTACGAAGACCGAGAGAAATAACATGATATTACACCCAGGCCTTAGAGTTAAGGCGTTTGTGCACTACACGGAATTTTACAGTCCGGCGATCATAACTTTCACGTTTGCCATATAAATAAGGTAGAAAATCGGGATGCCACGCCGCGCCGGATGGTAAAATTCCGTGTAGTGCACAAACACCCTTAGACAGACTTTTAAGACGGTTGGAGGTGTGTGTGCGGTTCTTTGCAAATAAACCTCGTCCCTGACATATCGCTTATGCTCATATGAACTGAATTTGCAAAGCCATACCGATTCGAATTCTATTGGAAACCGTCACTCAAGCCGGTTGCAATTGATTGGCTGCGTGCGAAGTGGCAGTTCGCTGATGATACAATTTCCGCGAATGTGTTTTATGATACCCAACAATCAACATTTTCTTAAAATAATAATAAGAATCTATTTACATCTTCCAATTTATACCAACAGCAATCGTTTACCATCGTTACCTAATACTAGTTATAATATAGCAACCGATGAAAACGATTCCATAAATTGGGTTGTTAATATGTTTGAGTCTATCCGCCAAACGGAAAATATTTTAAGGTGTAATGAGCTCAGTGATAGTTTGAGATTTTCGAATTGTTTTGTTACGTGGAAACGTTGAATTGTGTTTGAGCATGCGAACATAATATCGCCGCGACTATACACACCCTAAACGATGATTTATGCTTTGAAATATATCAAGTTCTATGAAATGAGTCAATGAAACCATACAGTAGGGGAGCCCAAGAGGGGATTTCGCGACATGCGTGTCAGATTAAGCTTGTATAGACATTTTAAAATATTAAAAAAAAGCTTAACATATTTTCATAAGTAAGCTTCCCAGACATGCACTTAACTAAATGATTTAGTCCTTGCTGTCTCAAATCTTAATATAATTTACCTACTTAATTTTCTGAATATACTTATTTTCTTTTTTATAACTTTAAAATGGCTGCAGTTTCTGAACTCATCGCTAAAATAAATAAAAAAACGCTCTTATTATTTTTTAATCAGTTTTATCTAATCTACAAAACCTACTAGGTCTCCATGATGCTCGAGTAACACGAATAGCACTCTGGGCTCCCCTACTAACGTTCCAGACATGTTTTTAAATAAACTGAAAGTAAAACTTACTTACTTCGGTATTGCAAATGTTGGAGAGACAAAACAAAATGAAACACACGATAAACGTGAATAACTTTTTTCGTCGTCTGTATTTCGGAAATTCGTCCAAAACTCCTGTTATCACTGCTTCTATTGTGACGAACTAAAATAAAAAAAAATTATATGATGCAGCACATATTATGTTTCTATAGATTTCTGGAGGTGACTAGAGCGGGCTAGAGTTGGTCAAGTTGACTTTTTTTTTTTTATGAAATAAGGGGGCAAACGAGCAAACGGGTCACCTGATGGAAAGCAACTTCCGTCGCCCATGGACACTCGCAGCATCAGAAGAGCTGCAGGTGCGTTGCCGGCCTTTTAGGGGGTAATAGGGGAGGGTACGGAAGGGAATAGGGGAGGGTACGGAAGGAAATAGGGGAGGGTAGGGAAAGGAAAAGGGTAGGGGATTGGGCCTCCGGTAAACAAAAACTGAAAGAACTGGCTAGAGCGGGATATAGCGGGCTAGAGCCGGCTACCAAGCTATGGGTTGGCTAGCCAGTAAAGAGAGATATATGGACAATAACTGTCCAGCCGGGCTAGCACGGCCACCAGTAGAAATGACAAACTACAGACAAACTGGAGATAAACTTAAGGTGAAGTTCCGATCTTTTTTTCGTTCCGAAAAATTCAATTAAAATGCCACTTTATGACAGACTATAGTCCTAAAAATTCAAATAATAATAATTAATAATATTATATCCTACTTTATGACAAATATTATAGTCTGTCATAAAGTGGCATTTTAATTGAATTTTTGTCGGTCGCGATTAGCCGCGGTAAAGATCGGAATTCGGAACGAACTTTAAGTTTATGTCCACAGTTTGTCCATACTTTCGCATTCTTACTGGTGGCCGTGCTAGCCCGGCAGGGTGCTAATGAACAAAATAAAATATAATTATATCAATATGTAACATTATGACACTACCAAGACTTACACATGGCACCAAACTACAAAACTTTTACCATACTATCGATTCCCAGAAAGAAGAGCATCACAAAGAAAGTGACGGCCCAGAAGTTGGGTGCGGGCATCATGGAGACAGCGGCGGGGTAGGTGACGAAGGCCAACCCTGGGCCGGCGCGGGCCACCCTCCCCACAGGCACCCCGGACCGCTCGGCCGCGAAACCCAGGACCGAGAACACCACGAAGCCCGCCCAGATGCTCGTCCCACTGTTCACTAAGGGAATTATTATTGATGGCCTGAAATACTATATTAGTATTACTATGTTAGTTTAACTTTATGGTTAATTACATTCCAGGAATAATAAAAACTTATTTTTATTATTAGGTACTACCTAGTTTTTATTATTCGTACTTAGATTACATTCTAAATTTCAATTGGCAGAGATTTTGGGGGCGATAAATCGATCTAGCTAGGAATAATTTTTAGAAAATGTCATTATATTCGTGTTTTATCGAATACCGAGCAAAGCTCGGTCAAATAGCTAGTATGTTATAAAATGTGAGGTTGGGTCATTGTACCCGTTGCGATTTGCAAATGGGCACCCCCTATCTTTTGCCAACAGACGTTTTTTATCAATATTATGTTTACTAAATAACACAATAAAAGTACTCCTATTCTACTTTTATTGACAAAACATAAATATGGTAAAAGAATAAAGATCCATCGATTCGTTTTGATCACACAACAAAATAGCACTAATTCTTATACCTACACCTCAAACGCACGTATCACAATGAGGAATTGATTAAAATTAAAGTACGAACCGTAGATTGTTGTAGTGAAATTGATTAAAGCTCGCCATGCTGACCAACCCCCCCCAGCCGGGACCCAGAGAGTAGAATATTTGTGTTGCCGCGTCCGCCCATACCTGAAATCATCGCTTTTGGCAAAACCAAAAAAGTTTTAGAGGTAAAATTCAATAGATCTCTACAACTCACCTTTGGATTCTGCAACTGATTCCAGTCAGGTAGCACGAAATAAAGTATACCTTGCCAGGAACCAGGTAAAGTCGTACCTCGGACTAATAAGGCACAGAGCACCACATAAGGAAACAGAACTGTAAAATAAACGATCTGAAAAGGGAAAAACAAATTTTATAATTTTCTCAGAAAATTATAAAATTTGTTTAAAATCGCTCTTGTTTTGTACAAGAGCGATACTTGGCTTTTTGCCAACAATTTGCGACGACTCACCTTGCCGACACTTTTGACTCCATTACAGACGCAGAGGTAGACGATGACCCAGCAGATCACGTTAGACCAGAACAGCGGCCATACGATGCCGCCCAGGTGGTAGATGACAGGCGAGAGACGCAGTAATCGTATGCTGGAAATAATATCTTGAATCTTGATATAGCCTAATGCAAACATCGTAAGTATTACGAAGAGACAAAATATTTGTTCCGTTTTCGCGCTTAACAACGAATAAACTTCTAAACACCCGCAACCTTTGAGCCACTATTGTACTTAAAAATAAATACCTTTTTCGTTTAAAAGTTGTATAATTTAATTTATTATTATTGACAATACACAACGTTTTATCAGTCGCGTGAAATTTTAAATGGTTGAAGTAAGTACGTCGTGTTACTCAATCAGTATTATAGCTTACTGGAAAAACTCGTCCTCTGGGGTTGTAATGGATCCGTTCATTACTGAGCTACTGTTGCTTGATATCTGAAAAATGATAATAGTATTTTAAAAAGATAAAACCAACTTCAAATTGTACGTAATTAAGAATTAAAATTCCTTATCTCAAAAACTACTGAACCGATTTTGATGAAACATGCAGTAATCCCTAAGTTGAACAATACCTAGTACAACAAAAAAAGAATCAGTTGAATCGGACGTATAGTTTCGGAGATATGCGTGCACAAACATAAATACATACATACATACACATACATACACTTTTGAAATTTGGCAGATTTGTTCAGAAGCTGCTATAGATTAACATATACGCGTCGAATTGATAACCTCCTTTTTTGAAATCGGTTAAAAATATATTTATTTTGTTACCGTCTTTTTAAGAGAGATATTTATTTTTTACATTACATTTTACAGAAATTATGTGTTTTTGAGTGTGGCCGCAATTCAGTAAATAGGAAAACAAACAATATTGTTTTAAACTTGGATCTTTAATTGTTAAGCAAAAGTCGGTAAAATATCGCAAAATTGTCGATCTGCTTGTCTTTTTTTTAAAATGAAACAAGGGGGCAAACGAGCAAACGGGTCACCTGATGGAAAGCAACTTCCGTCGCCTATGGACACTCGCAGCATCAGAAGAGCTGCGGGTGCGTTGCCGGCCTTTTAAGAGGGAATAGGGTAATAGGGGAGAGTAGGGATGGGAAGGGAAGGGTATAGGGGAGAGTAGGGAAGGGAATAGGGTAGGGGATTGGGCTCCCGGTAAACTCACTCACTCGGCGAAACACAGCGCAAGCGCTGTTTCACGCCGGTTTTCTGTGAGAACGTGGTATTTCTCCGGTCAAGCCAGCCCATTCGTGCCGAAAAGTATGCCAATTTTGTCTACGTGAGAATTAAGTAACATGTTAAATAAATTACCAGCGAACATTTCTCTGTGTTCCACTCGTTGTCACAGCTCTGCCAGGGTAGTGGTGATTGGAAGGAGTGGTATATGTAGAGTATGGGGTATGACATTATCGTCGAAAAGTATACTATCGCTATAACGTTCAAAACCACCGCAGCATACCCCGCTCCTACAAAAAAAACAGTAACTTTCATGAAAAACTGCTACTGTTAAGTGCACAATTCCAGACCATTAAACGATCAACGACACCTCATTCATTAGCATGAATTATTATAAGATCGAATCAGTAATTCGGCAAAACGATAAAACAAACATACATAAACACTATATCGACGGGTGCAAAGTAAAAAAAGTCATCTGCAATTTTGAGTTTTTCGTTTTTTTGTAGAAACTAGCTTAAAATATCATGTTCTACAACATAACAAAAACAAAAATTCAAATATCACCTTATTTCTGGTACTTTTGTCACGTAAAAGAAGACATCTACTCCTGTTTTGTGAAATTGCACGACGTAGATGCGGATAACTACCGCTGATCGTCTATACGCGGGACGCGCGGGGTTAATGTTATGCGGCATAAGCGGCTATCTGCCATATAGCTTTTTCTACGTTGCGATTGTGATTTAGATGTCTCAATTTACTTTTGTAAATTAGTATTGTTTGTTATGTTTATGAGTACCTTTCTATGTTAATTCTTATTGTTATTATATTAATTGACTTCTAATTTCTTTCTGTTATTTTTTACTGTTGTTTCATGTTCAGAAAGTCCAAAACAACTTTTTAAAGAAGTTGAAAGTTTCCAGAACATAAACGATAGATTTATCGAGCAAAATACTGTGTTGCCCGATGAAGAATTATTGAACTTCTATAGAAAACCTTGATGTATCAGCGATGAATACAAATGAATATAAGTTAACTTCGTAAGATAAGTCCCCATGATCTGAATACTCTGGGCCAGTCACACCAGTTCACTCTCAGTCTAAAATATAAAATGATTTTGAAAATTTGGATGTCGATCTAAGCAAATTATTAAATACGCCAACGCCCTCAGAATACAATTCATCACTTCAAGTCCGCCGCGTCCATTATCAGTATTAGATCAAAATATTATGTCTTTTTTAATAAACCTATCTGTTTATTAAAAAAGACATAATTGATGATTTGATCTCATATAATCTATGACCTGCTTGAGTTTATTAACTCATATATCGAGCCATCGAGTATATTATCCCTCTCAAACTGTGAATCTTCTAAAGACAACACCATTGATACTTCTTCGGCAGTGGAGGCATCAAGTGAATATTCTATGCCTTCCTCGTTAAACGGTAGAAAAAGACGTCATCAGTTCAGTATTGATCTAAAGAAAAGGCGATTGAGAAATAAAAACACGTGTATTGACACATGACGTAAATTACGAGAAAATTTAGGTAAACAAAATATGCAAAACATCATATTCCGGCATTTGCAAGTTTAACTGTAGCGCAAAAATATCTCGCGAAGTTTTCCTTTTAACTTATCTTTGACCGGTTTTAGGATCTCTGTGATCATGAAAAGCAATTGAGAAATCGTAGAAATAAAATTTCATTTTGTGTTCTGAAGAATCGTATACATCCCTTCGATGGTGTGAAACGTCCGGCGATGCTTATGATGTTATAATGAACCCATCATGATCACAATTCACAAGTGGCAAGTACAAAGACTTACTCGTAATAAGTCTCTGCCTAAATTATAATAATTTACAACATAGTTCCTGTACTGATAATGATACTGAATACTTTTTAAATTAGTTTTAAAGTAATTAAAGTATTGACACAGAATTTCATTTTTGTTGTGAGAAATTACGATTTGTACGAAAGTAAATGAATGATTCCTAAGTATATCCAAACTAATATTAAAATGGGAAAGTATGTTTGTTTATTTATTTATTTATTTGTCCTTCCTTCACGCTCTAACTAAGAAACTAATCGTATTATTTTTTGGCATAAACTTATTTGAAAAGATGTAACCGCCTATGTTACTAGGCTACTTTTGGTCTTGGAATAACATCATGTTTCTAAGGGAGCTTACAAAAATATTTGCATTTTACGCGATTTTCAAATTCCACGCGAGCGAAGCCGCGAGCAAAAGCTAGTATTTCATATTTTAACTTCCTTCTAAATCGTGCACCTTGCACCGAATCGACAACGTAGAAAAATATATCTACGCAATTATGTTCTGAACTTAATGTTTTTAACGTGTAAAACGGGCATTAACTACATATTTTAATAATATAAAGTGTTACACTTTACGTAGGTACTGATAATCGCACTAATAATCGGTAAAAATACTTTAATAAATATAATTTTTAATTCCCACGTAGAAACGACCAAGTGGTAGATATCTCAGTTGTCATATTTTCAAGCGCAATGTAGATGCAGACAACTACAATATCTCGTAAATTAAACATAAATAGAAGAAATTAAATATACATGTAGATTAATTTATAAATAATGAAACAACGATGAAAATTTCAATAAATTTGATTGGAAATTGACAAAATGGGAGCATTTTTTCCTATTATGCGCTCTCCTGAAAAGTAGCTGTTTTGTAGATGACTCTTTTTACTTTGCACCCGTCGATATAGGTAGGTACACATACCTAATCAATAACCAAAATCCTTGGCTTTGTACTCGTTAAAATTATCATAAAAACTAACCTTTGAGCAAAGGACTTATGTTGAAGACTGAAATACATCCTGCACTGGAGAACTGTCCCAGCAACGTCTCCAGGTACACCAGCGGAATGCCGCATATGAGGAGTGTTAGAAAATACGGGATAAGAAATGCACCTGAAATAAAAATGCAGATAATAATAATTTACACTCGGTCTAAAACTATAAAATCTAGATCCTCATTAAGTTAATGGTATTTACTATTTACGGTATTTACTTACTGAGTAAGGGAAGTAAATGAGGCTAGAATTATGGATTGTTTGCCAAAGCACGTGGACCACCACATACATGTCCGGAATATTATCGTGTCAATGAACCTGCGAGTATAACGCAACGCGTTTTAAACAATTCCCATATAATGTATTATAAGTCAAATTTAAATAAAGAACGTCTCGTTATTTTTGCCCACATTTCGGTCGAAATCCATTGATCCCACGCAAGATAATGAAATTCCTTGCTTCTATATTTAAATGAGGATTACCGGGGAAATCCAATTTGCATGAGTAACAAACCTCCGCCATTTTTGTAGCACAGGTAAGGGAATCTCCAGAGGTTGCCCAAGCCGACCGCGTAGCCGAGACACGAGAGGAGGTACTCGGTCTGGCTGCCCCATCGCTCCAGTGTCGCCATCGCTACTGACCCTCCCTGGACCCATGTCCTCAATCAAAATGAGGAAGAGGCGCATTATCCAGTTCATGGAATCGTAGGCTATAAATGAATTGTTGAGACGACAACGACTTATTTTTAAACTTTGATACATTTGTCTTGTTGCAATAGTAGCAAGGTGTAGTAACTAGCACCACAGGTGGCAGATAGTATGTACCTGCCACTGTACATTGTAAATAAGAAAAAAGATCAAGGAAACATCTTACTTTGTTTCGAAAACAACAGTGTACCCTGAGCTAGTTTCCTTTATACGGATTGAGAAATAAAAAGGTAATAATATGATTATAGTATATTTTTAAATAATTGTCTCAAACGGTGTCGATGTCGAAGCCGAAAAAGCACGTCAGATGCTCTGGCAGAAAGTGTTTAGAAGCGATTCCTTGCGGTTTTGGTTTTCCTATGTTGTACTGTTGCTTCTGAAAGAGGAATTGCATTTAATGTAAAAATGACAATTTTACAACAGGATAGTATTTTGCAGATGCTGCTACTACAAATCCCCGCCGTAACCATTTTGTAATCTGTGTCCATGCCATAAAGTTAATGTACCTAGCGGAATAGAGCAACAATCTCAAGCTGTCAAACGAAACCGAAATTGATTTACATCTGTGTGTAAAAATATGTGTACGTTTACATTTACACAAGCGTCTATGAGATTAAATTGTCAACGTACCCATAAGTGCAGCCGACTGGACGTCAAAAAAAGAGTTCTGCTGTCATGTATCACACGTCTCTTTTTAAGTTTTTACCACGCAGTGTTACTGATAGTGACATCTCGCTTGCTCAGGCCTTTGTTTCTCTATTCCGCTTAGGTATATTAACTTTATGGTCCATGCTTATTGCTTAGTGAATTACTAGACGTAGGTTAAAAAGAAAAACAACTTCCATGGAAGGCCATTACGATTTTGACACTCTTTACCATCACCATAATCACTATAAGCTGTATAAAACGTTTGTGTGCATATCAATTTTCTCAGTCTTACAATTTCATCGCTGCAGCTGACAGCTTCGTCGTCCAGACTGCTGTCCCAACAGAAGTGCTGCGTGGTCTCCCACCAGCGCGGCTGCCGCAGGCTGCACCGCACTGTCGCCAGCGTCACCCGGTGCTCGTTCATATGCCGCAGCATTACAGAGCTGCTCTTCGATAGTCTGCTGACACTCTTATCTTTCTTACTTGTGGCCTGCATTGGACATGTTTTTGTAGGGTTTTCTATAACAATAATGTGCAATAATGGTAGCCGGTGGGGCGGAATGTTATGGTTATTAAATATTTTGATTCTCGATTTCTTTAATTTAGTGGAAATGAAAATATAAATAAGTAGAAAAATCATTTCCAAAACTGTTTTACCATTTCAAAAAAATGTTTCTGCATGTAATGTCACTATATTATCGATAGGCTCACATTAATTCTGTTATCTAAACTTCTAAAGTATGGTAAACACCCAATTATTGTAAAAATCATATTATTGGTATTCATAGTATCTTCAAGAAAAATCTAAAGTGCCCATAGTAGGATGACCGCCAGTGATGGAGTAGTTTCCGCTAAAATATTACCAGAGTATAAACTAGTCGAACAGTGATCACAGAGCGAAACGTGTCCCGCAGCGCGAAGAGATTTGGGCAGAGTATCCTGACGGTTGGCTCCTGGAAGCTCATGATCTTGTTCCACTGGACCTTATTGCTCTCGAATACGGTGTAGTGTCTGATCTCGCGAGAGTTCCTCCGTTCCAGGTTGTGGTAAATCGTCGACTTGCTGGTGGACATATCGATGACTGACAAATAAAATGTAGACGTGATTGAAATGCCGTAGGTAATAGGTACCATCGACGAAATTGATTCCTAGGCAGTTGATAGACCAACGTCATTTGATCAGATCGTGTCAATTCAATGTTAATTGTGATCTGTCGACTGGGTTTGACGTAACGCGACCAAACTACGTAGGTCCCCCATCTGCCTAGGAATCAACGTCTCTGATGGTACATATTATATAATAATTATTAGACAAACATGGTGTATACTTGGTGTTCTGTGGTATGTGGGTTATGGTACATATAGTTAGATTTATGTAGAGTTCAATTTAACTGTGAACCCCAGACCTGTCAGTGGGATTGAAAGGCCCTGACCCTCCCCTGGCACTTCACACATTCTGGCTCAGTGCTGGCGATTCTACTGGCTGACAGCTAGTAGGTTCGGCACAGAACGATCATATCTCTTTAACACCCTCGAAAGTCCACCCAGCTTGAGATGACCTCTCTCCACCAAGCCCACAATATCTTAATGCGATGGATCATCATACACGAAGATATCGTAAAATGTCAGATCAGCAGGCTGCCAAACAAATAAATAAATAAAAAATCCAAGGCTTGGTGTGTAAATCCAAATGTATTAAACTTTGAAAAAACATACCTAAATCTATAACATAGAAGTAACAAATAAAAGCGGCCAAGTGCGTGTTGGGCCACGCGCAATATAGGGTTCCGTAGTACCGCTAGTTTTGGAATTTGTTTGTATGGCCAATGAACGCACATTTATAACGTGTTTTACACTACTAACAACATCATCTCAGTTACTTTCAAATGAATTTGAACGCTTTTCGTTCACGAAACGAACGAAAAGTTGAACGAAAAGTTCCTTTATACTTCGCCGAATACATTTTTTTTAGTTGATCGACTATTACTCAATAACTTATGAAGTCTTCTTAGCCGTGATAGTTTTCCTTTTTAATTCAGCATATTTCCTACTCCCGTGATTTTTTTCACATTTCCAGAAGCAACCGCTTAGCTGGTAGAAGGGTCTGGTAGGTTCACTGGACTCTAACGATTTTTCCGCTTTAAAACTTAATATTTCACTAATGGATCCCTAAATCGGAAAATGATCTATGAATACTCATAATATCTTTTAAAAAACCTATCCAACGACACCCCACACGATGGGGTGGGCGCGAAAAAAAATTAATTCCCGCTTGATGTGTAGGGTACCATAAATTTTTTTGTAAAGATTTTATGTACCATTTTGTAGGCATCATTAATATGTGTATTCATGCCAAATTACAGCTTTGTAGCTCCTATAGTCTCTGAGCAAAACCGCGGACAGACAGACGGACAGACAGACGGACAGACAGACAGACAGGCGGACAGACAGACAGACGGACAGACGGAGAGATGGAGAGACGGACAGACGGACAGACCGAAACTATAAGGGTTCCTTGTTGATTACGGAACTCTAAAAAGGACATGGGAGAATAGCCTACAGACGGCCTCAAATTGTAGAAAAGGCAAAAAGTATCATTTTTGAAAACTATTGCTAGGAAAAAATCATTCAACTATAGAAAATACAAATGTTGCTAGCAAATTGTGTGCGTATCTGGTTGATAGTAGTCAGTCAAATAGACAGACAGACATTAAGGGCCTGTTTCACCACTTTCTGATAAAGTGCCGAACCACCTCTTAACTTGACAGATAAAGTGTGGAGAGTCTGTCAAAAAAGTTGTGAATATGCCTATTCGGCACTTTATCAGAAAGTGGTGAAACAGGCCACAGAGACACACGTTCGCATTTATATTATTCGTATCAACTTAAAAATTACGTTATAAATTATGGTGTTAAATTAGTTTAACTCACACAGGTTAAAAACTTGACTAGAAGAAGCTTCCTTTGTATATTGGTCATCTTCAGTTGGAGGAAGGATCTTCGTCAATTCTTCGTTTTGATGGTACATTAGAAATTTTCTCCGTGTCGAGTCTAATAAGGGAAGCTCTAACTCTACATGAAATGACTGAAAAGATCCCTGCAAATTAAAATTTAATAATAAAGTTCGGAATATTTCCTTTGAAAAAGGAAAATCAACAAAACATTATTAGAAAATTAAATTTGGTGGTTTCGGTAGCTTAGACGTAAAGATTAGTGCTAAAAGTTTAATATTATGATATAAGAGTATTCGAATATGTGCAAACGCGTAGAGTCGGAAGCCTGGCTCTACATAAAATCGTCTAGCTTTTTACGAGAGTGTAAATTATTTTGGCATGGCTAATTTACTTCTTAAATTTTATACCTTATCCAGCTTCGGAGGTTCAGGTACTGAAAAAATTCTATAAACTGCAAAATTAAAGTACGACGAGCGGAGATCGTTAGAATGAGGTTCAAATGTAGCCGACGGTCTGTCGGAATCCATGATTTCATGATTATCCAGCCATTTCAGTCGCGGTAGTCGCTTCATAGCTGTCTTCGCATATGCTGCACATACCTGTTGGTTATGTGCATTTATTAAATAATAACAACAATAATTATTAAGCTTTTTAAATAGAAAAAAGCTGACCACAACATGTAAGTATAAGACATATTTTGTCATAACAGTAAGTATAAATTAGGACAGGTCACAGGACTTTACGGAGCTTTGGACTAAGTCTTAATAACTCAATTATTAAAAAACTTTATGACAATATTATTAAGAAGAATAAATAGTTTGTCTGCATTTAATAAACTACTAAACTATTTGACCAATTTTGATGAAATTTGGCACATAATGTAGAGAAGATGTAAGTATTTCTACTGCAAAGGACACAATTAGCTATATATTTTTATAGGATCACGAATTTCGAAAGATACTTTGTCTAAGGCCTAAAGGGCTGCTTACTAGTGACATCTGTTATCTTATAAGAGTAAACTACAACAGAGACATCTACCGGCGTATTGACAAATTTAATATATGTTACGTACAGCACACGGGTTCCCGATGAGCTGTAGCGACGTAAGTTTTGGTAGCTCTACCAAGCTACTTAGTACTGTATTCAGATCACAGATGTCGTTGTCACTCAGATCTAAAACTGTGATGTTGAGAAGTTTTGAAATGGCTTCCAAGCTGGTTTCTAAAATTAATAACTTTGATTATTATTTATTATACGGCATAGAAAGACTAATTTTTAGGGAACTTCCCTACCCAAAGGGTAAAAACGGGACCCTATTAGTAAGACTTCGTTGTCTGTCCGTCCATCCGTCCGTCCGTCTGTGTGTCTTCAGGCTGTAGGTATCTCAAGAACGACTAAAGCTAGACTTCTGAAATTTTTACAGATTGTGTATGCCGCTATAACAACAAATAAGTACTAAAAACAAAATAAAATTAATATTTTTGGGGGCTCTCATACAGCAAACAACACGTTTGCTTTTTTTGCTCGTTATCAATAATTGAAACACACTTGAAGTTTTCAAAAATGCCTTAATTATATGTGTACTTTAATAATTAAAAATAATATTAAAATAAAATAAAAATGTATGGGGGCTCCCATACAAAAAACACAATTTTTGGCCTATTTTTGCTCTATAACGGTACGGAACCCTTCGTGCGCGAGTCCGACTCGCACTTGGTCGGTTGTTCATCTTAATTTTGTGGTCCATACAACAATAACAAAGAAATAATTTAAACTGGATGACGCCCGCAATTCGGTTGCGCCGAAAGTCATTTTTCACGCACAAACTGTAAGTATATTTTTTGTCAACAAAAACTGTCCTATGTCCTTTCTTCGGGACTCTTGCATACCAGATTTTTTCATAATCGAATTTTTAAGTTAGTACGGATACCGTCAGTCAACAGATTTCCGGATAGCCCAAGATAAGTAAGAGACTCTGGCGCATTTTTGGCGAGCCCATCTATTTTCCTCATTGCATTGGATTGCAGTTCCAACATCTTGAGGTTTCGAGGAAGGACTTCCGAATTAAAGTCACTTATAATATTTGCGCCTAAATTCAGTATGCTAAGGTTTTTGAAACGTCTGAGCTCTTCGTCTAATATCGTCATCTGTAAAAGATGGTTCTAAGATTATTTTAGTTTCGTAAGTTGTATAAAATTTTTATTAATAGGCAGGTGGCGGGCTTATGTATTTTTTTTATTAAGTCAAGCTCAGTCTATACAACATTAATGTGAGATAACCCATATAACATAGGCCAGCTTTTCTATCCATTTCTTTAATGGTACCTTTGCATCAATGACCCTCAAAACTGAAACTTTTTTCAATTCTTCTTTGAGCACATTTCGATCGTCAAGCAGCACCGCTTTCTTTATCAACTTTAACACATCATCCGTTATCAAATCCTCTGCTTTTAAACATGGATCTTTTTCCTCTTTATCAATATTATCTTTGTTCCACAAGTCCATGGTCAAGAGTGAGTCCCATCGTACTTGTAACGACACATTATGGTCTTCGAGAAATCCGTACAAAATGCTTTTCTTGATAGTATCTTGGAGAGCCTCAGAGAATTTTACAGCTGGTATTTCATCTCGTTTACAATTTATTCTGTGGTGTCTCGCTGCTTGTTCGTGAAGATTCCATTCTACTCCATACTCGATTCTTTCTTGGAAACCTCAAAAAATATTATGATAACAGTTACAAAAGATAGACCCCTCGATAATACGTAATATGTACTGGTGTATTGCACAGAAATGTTACGAAATAACATCACAGATTACTATATATTTGTAGAAATAACATACTGTCTCTTCTGTCAATACATATCCTTAATATTGCATTGATTAGAGTTGTACCTTCTAAAGCATCATCTGGTAGAAAATTCAGACTTGAGTCGCTTATCGATGGCCTCAGACTTTTGACCGCCTTCTTGACCGGCACGGCTTTTGGTTTCTTCGTTTTCATTTTTACCAGTACAATATTTCGGAAATGTAAAGCAAATTCATTATTTTATGGAGGGGTTGTTTACAGCCATTTGACAACTAGTTAAAAATAGACAATAATAGAGATGTCAAGTCTCAGAGTTATGACTTTGTCAATTAGGTACTTGGAGATGGAAAATCTTTAGGAACATCTTATGAAAATCCGGTCATTGTATCAGGATGAGCTGGATACATACCTACCAGTCAGGCATGTCCACGGAGCGAGAGAGCGGTAATGATTTTGGGTTTGCGAGTCTGCAGTTCTGTTTAACCACTTCCTGATAAGTGCCAGATATGCTATTCCCAACTTAACTGACAGATAGAGTATATAGAATCTGTCAGATAAGTTGTGGACTTGTGGATAGCCTATCCGGCACTTATCAGGAAGTGGTAAAACAGCCCGTTAGTATTCGAAAAAAATAGTACTAGAAACCAATTAAAGCCGTGCCGGTCAAGAAGGCAATCAAATGTTTGAGGCCAGCGATAAGCGACTCAAGTCTGAACTTTCTACCAGATGATGCTTTAGAAGGTAACAACTCCCTATGACTCTCCTTATAGGAGCTACTGAATGCTGTAGATATTAATCACTCGTTGGTAACAACAATATGTCAATATCCACTCGGCAGAATTTTTGCAAAGCTTATCTGACAAGGTTGTATCCGCATCATATTATTATCATAGAGTCAATGAGCACTTTGTTAGCTGCTCAACGTGTAGATACCTACGCATCAAATTTATAATGTTGGTTCTCTACAATAATTATGAAACTTAAATTTATACCTTTTTGTGTGTGTGTTTTTTTTAATGAAAAAGGGGACAAACGAGCAAACGGGTCACCTGATGAAAAGCAACTTCCGTCGCCCATGGACACTCACAGCATCAGAAGAGCTGCAGGTGCGTTGCCGGCCTTTTAAAAGGGAATAGGGTAATAGGGGAGGGGAGGGAAGGGAATAGGAGAAGGTAGGGAAGGAAATAGGGGAGGTTAGGGAAGGGAAAAGGGTAGGGGATGGGGCCTCCGGTAAACTCACTCACTCGGTGAAACACACCGCAAGCGCTGTTTCACGCCGGTTTTCTGTGAGCCCGTGGTATTTGTCCAGTCGAGCCGGCCCATTCGTGCCGAAGCATGGCTCTCCCACGTATAAAAGATTTCTAGTGTTCTGAAATTCTGAATAATTGTTAAATAGAAGAATGATGTTGTTATCAAAGACTACTTAAATATATAGTTAGGATTATAGAGCGTGGCCTCACATACTCAACTCTCTATTTCTCGGAGCTTACGCTCGTACATAAAGTACTGATGAAACTAGTGTGAAGTGCCCTGAAAGTTTGTTGTACTATCAGAGAAGTTGATTCCTATGCAAATCGGGGACCTAAGTACCATCGAGGAAGTTGTTTCCTATGCAATTGACAGACCAACGTTATTTGGTCGAATATGTCAATTCAATGTTAATTGTGATCTGTCAGCTGGGTTTGACGTAACGCAACCAAACTACTTAGGTCCCCGATTTGCATAGGAATCAACTTCTCTGATAGTACATATTTTCATGAAGTTTTCATAAGCCACGTCGGTAAAACAGCACGCGATAGTTGTTTCGCGGTTGGCGATAGAGGTCACCGCAGTCGCGATATAAATACACTCGCAGCGTGTTGCGTAGTATTCGCGCGCGTGGATGTGTGCGTTTAAATATAAAAATATCACGTGTACACTCGCCGCTGTTAACCATTCATTCGTCTAGCCTTAACCTCATCGCATGTCGATTGTTTACCTCTTTATACAAACACGTATACGTGTATTATCTAAGAAAGTGTGTAGCTTTTCCTGCAGTAGTGGTGTAGGTTGTTCCCTGACACTGACGTTGGTGGTGTGCGCGGGAGGTTCGATGTATTTTCAGAGATGTAACAACCCAGCGTCGTTTTTGTGTGGACTGTCGCCGAGTGAAAGTTGTTCTTATTGACTTGACATTAAAGGTGTGTTTGTTTGCCCTTGTGTTATTGGCAGTACATCATAAATGCGAGGAATCGTTCGCCGCTTCCGTGATTTGTGTTTACTGTGGATGTTTATAAAAAAGTAAGTATAATAATAATTGATCATCATGTATGACAAATAAAAATTGGGTCATTAAATTGAGCAGTTAATACATTCTGTTTTTTTTTTTTTATGAAATAAGGGGGCAAACGAGCAAACAGGTCACCTGATGGAAAGCAACTTCCGTCGCCCATGGACACTCGCAGCATCAGAAGAGCTGCAAGTGCAATGCCGGCCTTTTAAGAGGGAATAGGGTAATAGGGGAAGGTAGGGAAGGGAAGGGAAAAGTTGAGGGTAGGGAAGGGAATAGGGTAGGTTAGGTTAGGTTAGGTTAGGTTAGGGGATTGGGCCTCCGGTAAACTCACTCACTCGGCGAAACACAGCGCAAGCGCTGTTTCACGCCGGTTTTCTGTGAGAACGTGGTATTTATCCGGTCGAGCCGGCCCATTCGTGCGAAGCATGGCTCTCCCACGTATAAAATTCAGGCGTAAATTTGGGGGGGGGGGGGGTAGTCACTACTCTATTTTTTTTTTCTGCGCCCTCGGACGGTTCTGGGTTTTATTTTATTTTCAATTATACCTTACGTTTTGGGGGGGGGGGGGGGGGGGGGGGGGGTCATGACCCCTGTGAATTTGAATCGCGCGATTTAAATTCACAGGGGAATAATCGCCGCGCGCGCGTCTACAATATGTTCTCTACAATATCGCGATACAAATCTTAATTAGGTTTGTGTCGCGAATTAAAATGTTAAAAAACATTATGAATTACAATGTTACTTGTAAATGGTCTATTAAAATGTTTTTAATATTGTCACTCGGTAGTCGGTAGTAATTAGTTGCCAATAATTTGTAATAAAATATTCGCTATGTTCCGTATTACTGTAATGGCTACGTAATGGTAGTCTAGTATTCATCGACTGCAGCTTCGGTTCCAAATAACGAGCTATAGCTAGGGTATGTTATTCGAATATTCGAATACTCGTTTTATTCGAATATTCGACGATTTTATTATTCGAATATTCGCCAAGTTATTTTTCGAATAATTCGAATAGTAAAAATATTTTTTATTTTTGTTTAAATGGTATCAAACATAAAATTAACATAGGATAAGAACATAATTAAGTTTATTTCAGAAAAATAATATTATTTGTGAATATTCTACATCTTTAATGATAATATTATAATATATAAATCTGTTTTTAGTCTAACTAATGAGTATACGACCATTCATCGTCGCCGTTGACCATGATTTAGAAACGTGTAATAAATTCATTTCCATGTTTTTAGACAAAATAACGATTTTGCCTAAAGACATGAAAATGAAGATATTATAAACTCCTTTCAATCATAGATTTCAGTATCGTCAGTAATGGTCGCTCACGATCTGTATCCATTGACTTCTTTCAAGCATAACCACATGAGAAAAGTAAAAGGTGCTACGATCGAAAACGGTTTACACTTTACAGCCCTTCTTTTATTGCCCAGCTGTAACCTTAAAATATACAATTTAAAGTGTTTAACGATAAAAATTAACTATGTAATTTACAAAGACTTATGTTGATAAAAGTAAAAATTAGAATTGCTTACTTCGTAGTATTAACAGAAGGGAACAAATAAAATAATGACCACCAAAAATGCTCTGATACCCTAAACTTGTTTACCAAAAAAAGATAATTACCACCAAAAAAAGAAAGTCTAAAATTGCAATACTACCAGCTATTTTAGTCACGGCTACACTTCAAATTGTAATCGAACGCCAAATATAGTAAATGATCACCAAATATAGTAAATGATCACCAAGTATAGTATATGATAACCAAATATAGTAAATGATCACCAAATATAGTATATGATCACCAAATATAGTAAATGATCACCAAAGCGAGCAAATGAATGCGATATTTCTGTCCCATAAAGTAATATACCTATAGGTATATTAACTTTATATTCTGTCCAAATAAATCACTACGATTGACAAAAATGTAAGCATAATATTAAGAAAAAAGTTTAATAACTCCATATTATATTATGTTATATTTAGCAGTTGGACCTGAAGAGATAACAGACGGACACCTACACTTTCCAATATAAACCATTAGCATGGATGATGAGAGTTTTACATACTACATAATAATAAATGCGTTTGTCTGGCTGCCTCTTCACGCCCAAACCAGTGAACCGATTTTGCTAAAATTAGGTATGGAGATTCTTATACTGAGTCTCGTTATCATTATTATATTATAATTATTTATTTACGATAGTTAAATAACGAGATATTGTAATTCTTTTGTATCTTATTTTAAAATTAAAATGTAGTTCAAATTTGGTTTTCATAATTTATTATTTTCCGGTAAGCAATCATTTTTTTGGTTCATTTTTCTTTAATAGGATAGCAAAATTAAAATAATTTGGTTATAATTTTACATTAAAATGCTGGTATGATGTTGGAGATCATTTACTAATTTTGGTGATCGTTTACTACTTTTGGTTTTACAATGATTTATTTGGAGTCATTTTGCATAAATAGGATAACGAGATGTTAAATCTTTGGTGATCATTTTACATTAAAATGCTAGTATAATGTTGGTGATCATTTACTAATTTTGGTGATCATTTACTATTTTTGGTCTTACAATTATTTATTTGGAGTCATTTTACATAAATAGGATAGCGAGATGTTAAATCTTTGGTTATCATTTTATATTAAAATGGTGGTCTGTATTTTGGTGATCGTTTACAATTTTTGTCTGTGAAATGTTACTATTTCTGGTGATCAATTAATTTTATGCCTTAACAAAATAGGTAGTACATGGTTGTACGAAGTTTTTTGTTACTTTTGTTCAGAGTTTTCAGCATTTAAAAAAAAAATTGAATTATTCGAATAATATTCGAATTATTCGAAAACTTTTGTAAAATATTCGAATTATTCGAATAGTAAATTTGTCGAATAATAACATTCCCTAGCTATAGCTAATAGGCTTAGGGTATTTTTATGTAATATTCAGATTAAAATAGAAAAAAAATATTTCAAGTTCGCTTTATTTAAAGTCTAGAAGTCCTACATATAAATATTATTCTAGACCGGAAAACCATTTACTTATAGATTGAAAAAGTATATATGTCTATATCAGTATATAGTGACTAGTGACCAAGTAAAAGCAACTCATGTACCTACTCGTAGTCCTGTTGATAGTGATTAGTAAAGGTTACAACTTAGGAATAAGGTTATGACTTATGAGTTATGAGTTATGACTTATGAGGATGGTAAAAAAGTAATAGAAATAATTATGAATGATAGAAAGTACAAAAATAAAGTTACGGGTCTTTTTAAGTAAAAAAGCTACCTATAAGATTATTCGCAACCAAAACTACCATGCCGAACAATAAAAAATCATTACAAATACACATGTACACTCACATTCATTTTTGGATTTATATAATATCAGTGTGGTGTAAGTGTGAGTAAGACCTATGTATAGCCCAGTCACACTTGACCTCTGAAAATCGAGATACCCAGTACATTACCACATAAAAACTTGTAGCTCGAGAACAAGTTCTAATTTCAATTCTCTTCTTCTTCTTCATCATCGTCATCGTCCCTCTGCTGCGAAATTTCCTCTTCATTACCGTCTTTAACGACATTCGTTGTCTCCAAGTCACTCATGATTTCTGGGTCAAAGGTTCTATCATCATCACTATCGGTCTGATATAGTATAGAATTAAGACAAGCAACCCCGCTTTCCTGCATCCACATCTTGAGCCACAGCCACTTTTGCAGTTACAGACTATTGTATTGAGTAAATCATCTGGAGCAGGTGGTATTAAAATAGTCATCACTCATGACAGGTTCCAGGAATCCGATTTTGATCGAGACTACCAGTTGACCTCAAGTAATTCTCTAATCGCGCGCTCTGCGCCCTCTTTTTTGAAAACAGTTCAAAGTATAAAAAAATGTTAAATAAAAAAGTTGTAGAAAATTTAATTTTCTACAACTTTCCTATTTATACAAAAAACGTAAAACGCATAGAAAACTAAATATTTGCATAAAAAATTAAAAATAAACGATTGTTGTGACTGTTGACCCCTGATTTTAATACTTACGACCATCCAATTATGTGAATTTTGAGAACTGTTTTAGGATGCCAAACTACAAATTTTTACGTAATACTTAACTGGGTACCTCGATTTTCCGAGATTTGCTCCTAATTTGGCCTAAAGTGATTGGACTAGTACTTTGTCAGGTTCGTAACTAACCTCACGAAACTAACCACATGGAAAGAAAATATTTTATAGTGATAAGACTTTAATTAAGAAGTAATTAAAGTCTTATCACTTTTAGCACTAAATTATTTGCTTTGTTTTATAGCTCAACAGAAACTGCCTTACAAGATTTACCGCTTGATAATAAAAAGAGGGTAAGGGCCTGTTTCACCACTTCCTGATAAGGCTGTCTACCACTTAACTTGACAGATAGAGTATGGAGAATCTGTCAAATAAGCCTACCCGGCACCTTATCGGGAAGAGGTGAAACAGGACCTTAATATTATGTTTCTAGATAGCAAAATATTCTATTAGGAACACTATCGTAATCAATGTCTATATCATTTTGTTCCTGACTAGTGACTACGAATAATGCATTCATTATTCCTTCAGGAAGTTGCATTGCAAGTTGCAACATCTTGTTTTCTTTTTCAATTCAATTATTTTGGTTTTTAAACTAATTAATTGCTTAAATGCGTTTAAACAATTAATAAATTAACGTATCAGCTAATATGTTAATTAACGGGTACGTGGTACGGCTCCAGGTTCAATTTTAAAGTCTTTGTAATACAATTTATGCAAACCAACTTGTATAATATTATGTAAGAGCTTTTTTTTTATGAAAGAAGGGGGCAAACGAGCAAACGGGTCACCTGATGGAAAGCAACTTCCGTCGCCCATGGACACTCGCAGCATCAGAAGAGCTGCAGGTGCGTTGCCGGCCTTTTAAGAGGGAATAGGGTAATAGGGGAGGGTAGGGATGGGAAGGGAAAGGAATAGGGGAGGATAGGAAAGGGAATTGGGCCTCCGGTAAACTCACTCAGCGAAACACAGCGCAAGCGCTGTTTCACGCCGGTTTTCTGTGAGAACGTGGTATTTCTCCGGTCGAGCCGGCCCATTCGTGCCGAAGCATGGCTCTTCCACGTATTTAATATATATCATAATTAGAAGGAAACGAATATTTAAATCTTTTGATTTTAAACAATTTAAATATTATTAGAATAAAATAATATTTCTGACTAATTAAAGATTTCCACATTTCAATATGCCTTACACCTGTCCTTAGTTGTTTTGATGGTACAAGTTGGCTTAAAGGTGGAAGAAAGGTGACCGCGTGTGATCACGTCGTCGCGTTGTTAAAACAAAATCAATCATTACTGATAGTTGCATGGAAATATACTTACTAAAATGGTGAAAATAATAACAAAGGTATGGAAACTACATAAATAGATAATATATTTGGACCTCAACCCAGTCTTGTGATAAAAAATTAAATATTTCGCAATATATAACATAATATATTATGTCTAGCAATTTAGATGAGCAATCATCTAAATTACTATACCTATTCATAATATGAAATCAGAGATCGCATATGTAGAGTATATTCTTATAAATAATTGGATTATTTTAAGTAACAATTATAGTAACAGCCGTACACACTGACACAGAATACATATTATTAGTACAAGTAACACTGACACAAACTTGCGCATTAATTATAACTAGAGATCGCCCTATGATCGAAATTCGACCTTAGTTTCAACAATGTTTTATTATGTGTAATGTTTTATTTGTTAAAAAAATGTATGATAAAAGCATAATTTCAAAATAATTAGCTCGATGCACTCCTTCACCATATAAACTATAACTGTGCAAAATTTCATTCACCTACGTTTCCCCATTTTTCGTTAAAAGGGATACAAAGTTTTTGGCTCACGTATATATATATATATATATATATATATATATGTATATATATAGAAGATATTACCTAGGATTAGGAACTTAATTCACAACATTGAAACGTTTATATATGTCGCAGGGAAAAGAAGATATCAGGGATATCCCGAAATCCCTAGGGATATCACGAAATCGCGGTAGATACCGAATATTCTTGTTTCTTACGTCGTCTTACTAAACAAATCTAGTGATATGTCATTTCACTAAACTAAATCTAGTGAAATGTCAGAAAAGCGGATACCGCCGAATAAAAATCGAGCTACGCATTTCTCTCGCTCGCTCTAATACCCTATCACTATCTTATGGGGGCGACTAACCCTAAATTGACGATTTTATAATTCATTTTTATACTTGAAAATAAGCCCCGAATTGTTTCATTTTGTAGACATAGATACTATATTATATTTCCGAGAATCAGACCTAGCAAAAACACGATATCTTAAAATTTTCTCGATCACAAAGATGCATCTAATTTTCACGAATTTTTCATATTATATTGCCATAACCGTGCATTAAACTAAGTTAATATTTTAACACATTGTATAAAATTCTATCATTGAGGAACTGACGTAGCGGATTTTTTAAATGTTACATATTTATCGAGTTATTAGGAAAAAAATAATTTTCTTTTTATTTAAATGAATCCGCGTCGTCCTTTTTCACCAGGCATATGAAAGACGGGCGTGAGTGTGAAGAGAGTAGGACGATTTTTTGCGTTAGTCGCCCTCTTAACGCGAATGGGGCATTATCAGCGTGAAGGGATCTTATTATCGGTATTGAGTTATTAATATCCCCATAATATACATTTAACAGGCTATCGAACCATGCAAGTAATAACATACGCGTAAGTCTGGAAAATATTAAAAAATGTTGAAACTCGAGAGTCGTAAAAGGTGATATTTAGAAAATCGCATTCAAACTTAACGTACACGTAATAATTTAACGACAAAAATCACACGAGCCGCGCCAGCTCGAGCGACGCATTTGTTTCACTCCGACTAGTGCCCGTGTGGGTATTAGAGCGAGCGAGAGAAATGCGTAGCTCGATTTTTATTCGGCGGTATCCGCTTTTCTGACATTTCTCTAGATTTAGTTTAGTGAAATGACATATCACTAGATTTGTTTAGTAAGAAGACGTAAGAAACAAGAATATTCGGTATGTACCGCGATTTCGTGATATCCCTAGGGATTTCGGGATATCCCTGATATCTTCTTTTCCCTGCGACATAATATATATATTTGTCAGTGACATTGAGAATTGAGATCTTTTCGAGATAATATTGATATTTACAGTTTGCTGAGATCAAATAAGATTATTCGTCTCGTCTGTGTTGTCATTTAAATTAATAAAAGATAAGTTTAATTGCCTCTAGTTTTGTGATGAGATATATGTATCGCGTAGATTATATAGATATAAGCGTCCATAGATATTATATTATATTATTATATAGATACTACTTGTTAGTTGTTCCATCTCGACTGTAAAAGTCGGTCAAGGTTATGAATAGTATCGACAAATATATTTTTATTTTTTAGATTTTATTAAACCTTATTGGATAAGATTTAAAAGTTGGCGGCATTAGTAATAAGGTCGAAAAGTGTTATCCATACTATAAATCCATACTAATATTATAAATGCGAAAGTGTGTCTGTCTGTTTGTCTGCCTGTTACCTCTTCACGCCAAAACCACAGAACTGATTTTGCTGAAAGTTACCTAGTGAGTTTTTTAGCCTACTTTTTAATGCGAAAATGTGTACAGTTTCCGTAGACGGTAGAATATAAAAAATCGGCTGAGTCCGAGTCGTGTCACAAAGGGTTCCGTACCGTTATAGAGTGAAAGAAGGCAAAAATGTGTGTTTTTGTATGGGAAAAGGTCCTTAAATATTTATTAATTAAAGGATTTTGCAAATATTTTTTCCTGTTGCCATTTTTGATTACGAAGAAAAAAAGCAAAAAAAAAATCACGTTTGTTGCATGATATGAGAGCCAATAGGCGTAGGGAGATAAAATATGAATTTTATTTTGTTTTTAATATTTGTTGTTTAAATAGCGGCCACAGGAGTACACAATCTGTGAACATTTCAGTAGTCCAGCTATATAGCGGTTTTGAGATGTATCTCAATCATTTGAGATACATCTCAAATGATTGAGATGTATTGTTTGTCTGTCTTATTTGTCTGTCCGTCTGTCTCGAATTTTCAGCGATAGGGTCCCGTTTTTACGCTTTGGGTACGGAATCCTAATTACGATGAAAGCTTTTTTAATAACACAAACTCATTAATTTAGTGTTCTAAAAAAAAATTTTTTTTCAGATAAAATGCCGTTCACCCTGAAAGAAGGTGGTTTCGGCGTGGGCGACTATGTGGCGTTCGGCGTGCTGTGTACCGCGTCCTGTGCAGGCGGGATATGGTACAGCGCGGTCGGCTCCCGAAGCAAAGCCGTAGTGGACATCAAAGACTACCTGCTGGGCGGTAGAGCCATGTCTACCTTCCCCGTCGCCATGTCCTTGATAGCTAGGTGAGTTTTTAACACTGCAGCACTGATATCCATTATCCTGTGGTTTGTTCTTTAAAATAAGGGGGCAAATGAGCAAACGGGTTATCTGATGGAAAGCATTAAGAGGAGTCCACACCGCCCTTTTTTCCATACTAACGTTGTCCCCTGTTTCCTTCCTGGATAATGCTAGTAGAGTTATAATTTTTTTCCTGAATATCTACGGCCACTAATACAATGTCCCTATGTTTTCTTTTTTTTCATAATTTAGTTATTAAATAAGATATGAACGTTCAAAAACCCAAAAAAATGGCTAGATTTTCCGCTGTGTTCAAACGTGCAGAAAACAGATTTGGCTAGAATATACAAAAAAAGCAAAACATAGGAACACAGCTCAAGCCTTTTTTTAATCTTTAATGAAAAAAGTACTTAGATCGGTTATGTTTTGGAGAAGGAATCAGGGGACAACGAATCGTTGATTTTCTGGATTTTCTGCAGTTGTATCTATCGCGTTCTGCGGTATAGGCTTGAGGTAAGGGAGACAGCTATAGATATTACACGTACTTTTTTTTCATTTCTCTAGCCCCTGGTGTATCCTCTTAAGTAACTACCGTCGCCCATGGACACTCGCAACATTAGAAGAGCTGCAGGTGCGTTGCCGGCCTTTTATGTCAGACATTATAATGCGTCGTAATAGGTTCACTGGTACTAGTTTAATTTTAAACTTATTCTTAACTCCAATAAAAAATATAATAGGTATCTACTATTCTAATAATTAAACAATTTAGTATTGCTTTCAAAAAATCTTATGTCTCTCAATAAGTTGCAAAATGTTTTAATATCTGCTCTACATAGAGCCGCCTAGATTCGGTTAGTTATTATTTTAGTAGATCAATTCCGGTCTTAGTATCTTTGCAAGAAATTATTAGATTAGTTATTACTATAATGTATACCTATGATATATTATTAGAATTGCAAAAAAATCGGTTATTTGCAACCGTCAGCGAAAATCACCTAATATACATGAATTAATAACATTATTCTCAGCCATAGTGTTTCGCCCTCTACTTTTATTATATAGCCCATAATATACACAGTAAACACATACAACATACTATAATATAATAGTGGGAATAGAAAGTATTCCAAGAAACCTCCCGAGTCCTGCGTATAGGGTTGCCAGGACAACCTCCGGGGAAACACAGGAAGCGTCCGTGGCCTAGTGGTAAGACCGTTGGTTCTCACTCGAGAGGGTACAGGCACAGAATATAATATAATAGTACTCCGGTGCAGGTTCGATCCCGGGTGGAAGCATGTACCAAAGAGACATTTTCAGATCCTAAAATACATAACACGGGCGCTCGTACGGCGAGGGAGAAATTCGTGATGGTTGGTCCCAGACGTAGGTATTGAGCGGTTCATTCCTCTGGACTAGGCCGACTATGTTGCGAGAATGGAGTATGTGCTTGGGCAACCATACGGACATTTAAAATCTTGTCCCAGGCACTACAGTATTTGAACAAGAATGGTGATTTCGCGCTAAAAATACTGTTTAAATCATCCACAATGGATGCAAAGGCCTTTTTTTTACTAATCGACTTTTAAGGACGAGATTTTTAAAATATCACATTATTCCCAGCTACGTATCGGGCGTGACGATCCTGGGCACGCCGGCGGAGATCTACAACTACGGGTCGCAGTACTGGCTGGTGGTGGTGGGGGTGGCGCTCAGCTGCGTCATCGTCGCCACCGTCTACCTGCCCGTCTTCTGCACGCTCCGGCTCTCGTCGTCTTATGAGGTGAGCTGGACTCTGCTAACAGCAGAGAGATTTACCTCCACCTCCACCCTCAAAGAAATTTAACTTATCAACTTAACTTTAAAATATTATATTAAAAGTGTAATAAAATTATGTTATAGTTATTAACCTTAAATCAATGTTAAGTAGTCATTAAATATCTCAAAGTGTGGCCGTTAGTTAAGTTACTTTAATTTAATTAGGATTTAGACGACTTTACTAAAATTTCGCCGTAATATTCTATTTTCGTAATGTATTATTCTTTTTACATAATATTTGTCGATCGCAACAAGAAAGTGATAATTTTATAGTGAAATGGTGTTTAGTGGCGTATGTTAATTATTATAATTATTTTTAAGTATGATCTTATATCTTTAAACGAGCAATTCTTGTATTATGTATATATATATTTGGAATCTCGGAATCGGCTCCAACGATTTTCATGAAATTTAGTATATAGGGTTTCGGGGGCGATAAATCGATCTAGCTAGGAATCATTTTTAGAAAATGTCATTTTATTCGTGTTTTATCGAATACCGAGCAAAGTTCGGTTAAATAGCTAGTTATTAATTATTATCTGAACATTACATTTTATGGGAAGTATTATTTACTGTCCACGACAATAATTAGGTATATAATCACGTTATATGATATATTCGGTCGTTCATATGAAAACCAGTTCACAGCTAAATGCCAAGGTTAAAAGATTTTACTGATGCAAAAAAGTGTTTAGTAAATGTAAGACAAACAAACGAATGTTAATACAGAAAATCATAGTCCTACAAAGAGAAATATTTTATGACAAGGATGTCGTGGTGCATGCAGCTTGACTGAAAAAATTACACCGCCATCTTGTGAAGTGTCACTTTAGAGTCATGCATACATATAATTTTGCACAGCAATCAGCCACGTGGCTGAAATGGGGAAATATGCTGCAGCCTAGTGTCACTAGATAGAGGCAGCTGTACTGTATGTGCAGCTGCATTAAGCGTCTCCCAGACAGACGCGGCCTGCGGTGGCGGTTCAGTTGGATGACTTGAGAGTTCTAGGAACGACACAGACACACGCGGCCACACGGCCAAGTCATCCAACTGACCGCCCGCGCCATGCCACCGCCACCGCAGGCCGCGTCTGTCTGGGAGACGCTTTATCATTAAATAGCTTCGCCCCTTTGACAATGTCATCGAAATGCCACAAGATCCTTTTCCACCATATTTTTATTATCATTAGTATGACGTGTTCGCAAAGATATTTTGCGGAAGATTCCTCTTAGATCTTATCGATGACAATCAAAACACAATACATCATAGCAAGTACCCGAGGACTTTGTACCTGACGTGTTGCTAAGCTGCCGTTACCGAACCGGATGTCTCAGTACGTCGATCTATTGCACTCAAAGATATCACTTGAACTGCGAACACAGTATTTTATCACTTTATCAATGATAAATCACACTTTGATGGCATAAAGTGCTAGTATAGTAGTAGGGGAGGGGAAGGTGCTAATTTTGTAGTCACTCGAGCGTCATGGAGACCTAGTAGATTTTTTACATTAGGTAAAACTGATAAAAAAATAATAAGAGCGTTTTTTATTTTAGCGGTGGGAAACTGCGGCCATTTTAAAGTTTTGAAAAAGAAAATATATTCAGAAAATTGCTTATTTCGGTCAGTTATTATTATGTTCTAGACAACAAGGACTAAATAATTTAGTTTAGTGCAAAATAAAATATCTGCGAAGCTTAGTTAGGAAAGAATGAAGCTTTATATTTTTATATTTTAAAATGTCCCTACAGCCTTACCTAACCTTTGAATCGTCATTGCTTTATATGGAAGCTTCTTCGGGGTATACTTAACATCCTCTATCTTAATCTGACAAATCTGATGACATTTCAATATTAAAAAAAAATTATTCCACCACGTGAGAAATCTGATTTCTATACCATAAAGTTAATATACCTAATAGCGGAATAGAGAAACAAAGGCCTGAGCAAGAGAGATGTCACTAACGATAACACTGCGTGGTAAAAAGAGACGTGTGATACAGTCATGACAGCAGCACTCTATTTTTGACGTCCAGTAAGCACGTGCCGCACGTTGACAATTTAATCTCATAGAAATCATGTTCAATCACGCTTGTGTAAGTGTATTACACATATTTTTCACACAGATGAATACCAATTTCGGTTTCGTTTGACAGCTCGAGAATGTTGCTCTTTTCCGCTACGTATATTAACCTTATGTTCTATACCATGATGACTAGTCACATGTCGGAAGCCTATACAAGCTTAATCTGACACGCTCGAGCTGGTCCCGAAATCCCCTTTTCCCCTCCCCAACTATAATTTTTGGGACTTGCCTCCTGTGGTGATTACGTCTCTTTGACATTATATTTTTTAACAAACACCGGTCATAAGAGGAATGTGAAACAATAGAAACCCTGACAGATTTTCCTGACTTCTTAGTTACTTTGTCTATTTAGCTATTAATAGAATGAAAATCATTCTATCATCGTCCTGCAGGGTTAGCATGAGAGTTCAATAGAAATTCTATTGTTGTGAGAAACAATAGGTTTGATGTTGGTTTGATGGGTCAATTTTCAGTGACAAAGTGCACTGGGTAACTTTGTATGGACCTGTGGCGTTATTTTTTTTCTAGCGGCCAGGGACTAAACCAATACTATTTTGTAGCACTACATTAGAGAAACATATATTAGTAATAAAAATTATTCTAAGTAATATCGGAGCTGAGCTACGATTATTTTAGTATATTTATTGCTGCACATTATGTTCACAAAATCAATAGTAATTAACGTTACTTTATGGAGATATCCTTAAAAAACAGGTGTAGAAAGGGTATATTAATATGTTGGATATATATTTCTCACTAGCTATTGCCCAAGACTTCGTCCGTGTCAAATATGAATAATTTTTCATACATATTTTCACATTGGGTTTAATTCTTGTCCGACTAAAATATAGCCAGAGTTGAGACTTCTTTCTCGTGTCTTTCATTAGACAGTGGTTTTCAAAGGGCCGGGTGCAATATTAGGCAATAATTGTAATTATTGTTCTTGTGTAAATTAATGTGTTGCGGGTAAAATGACTCTAGGGTGTTGTTCCCATAATATAATGTCCACTATTTAGCGAATTTTGGCCATAATTTGGTAGTATAATATAATATATTCTGTGCCATAGTGCACTATGAGTCATACCTGCCGAAAGATGGCGTCTAGCGTCATACTGTATGGCGCTGGACGTCACCTTTCGGCAGAATTTTCAGTCTAGCTTTTAATCTACTTCTCGGCTCATTATAGAAGTACAGCTGCTGCAGGAATGTTTTATAGAATATTAACTATTTACTTACACAAAATATGTATAAAAAAAAAACAAAACGGCCCTCTTTAATAAATTCGAGAAAAAATGAATTTGCATTTTTTTGTAAAAGAAAAATAAATAGTTAATAAACTCATTAAATGACGGCGCGTAGTTGTACAGTTCGACAAGGCTTTCAAATATGAAAATGTAAATGATGTCAATGGGCGCTGCTGGTAAAGGAGAACTGTCAAAAATGACTTTTTTGTATGATAGAAGCGTTAGTTCCTTTTCTCGCCACGTTCATATACAGCCTTGTCGAACTGTGTGTTGAATGGTTAAGTCATTCTTCTAAAATGTACGAATAACTAAAATTAAAAATTAATGATGTAATGAATAATTATTATGCTTGTATCAATATCTACAGGTTATAACAAAAGTAAGTGATAATTCTTTTTTTATATAAAATAAGCGGGCAATTGAGCAAACGGGTCACCTGATGGAAAGCAACTACCGTCGCCCATGGACACTCGCAACATTAGAAGAGCTGCAGGTGCGTTGCCGGCCTTTTAAGAGGGAATACGCTCTCTTCTTGAAGGTTTGCAGGTCGTATAGGTCCAGAAATACTGCTGGTGACAGAGTTTTACAGTGCGCGACAGAAAGTTACGCGAGAAACGCACGGTGGAAGATGCCACTCATCAAAGTGGCGAGGATAGAATATTTTTTCGCGTGGGACGATGGCGAAAAGTTGCAGGTGGTATAATTCCGAACAATTCCTCGTAGCACTCCCCGTGATACAACCGATAGAGGATGCATTACTGCACAATATACTTTTATAATTTTCGCATAAACTATTCAATTAATTTCATGATTTTTTTCGTTTTTATGCCTAAATAATCACGTATACGAGTCGATCTATCATAATTCATAGCCTTACCATTTCTATAAAGTTAAATGTACGTTAACTGCAATCTATAATTTTTTTAATTAAAAAACAAACCAAACTCCACGCGTAAGCGAAATCTATAGTTAGTTTCAATCGTAAGAGATCAAAATAAATATTTCGTTTCGATTTTGTAGGCCATGCTGGCCAACGTCATTCACTTTTACGTCAGTATACTGTGCTTATGCAGCGTTATATAATTAAATGTGTCATCGAATTGCATATTTTAACGGCATAAAGGCATACTTAAATGTTTGTTTCCAATTTTGCTTGGTGATTAAAATAAATGTTAATTTAATTCTTTCTCTGACCTCAGGTCACAAATTGTATGCGATGCATTCTAACTCGGACTTATTTAGAAGGGTTAGCTATAATGTTTTTAAGCTTCAGGGGTTCAAAAAATATTCGGTCCTTAGGATCAGACTTCGACCAGACCCTAAAATGCAACGCATACAATAATTGGTAGCCTGAGGTCGGAGAAAGGACGAAATTATAGGTCTACCTAGGTCATTGAAATAAAACATTTTGATCCTTTTTTTCCTTATAGCGACTTTTTCTGTGTGTGAAACACGCAAATATAAAAATTTATCCAATGATCAAGGATATTTTTTGAAAATCTGCCATCAGCCATCAGATTCTGCTAGACCTATAATATATTGTACAAATAATTAAGCAAAATTGGAAAATGGAAATAAACTTTCAGTATGTCAAATCCAATGAGGATGTAAACATCCTCCTTGGATTTGATATGCAAGTCCTGCAGGAATAATAAAATAATTTGAAGTTTTTCTTAATAAATTTCAGAATTTCAGAAATAAATAAATGAAAATAATTTTTATCTTAACTTAGGCTTAGGATCTTTTCTACAAAGCAAATATCACTTTCATGATGGAAAATTAAGTCGATCAATTTTGGTGAATATTGCCAAATACTGGGCTTATCGTCAATGGAAAATTTTGTTGTTTACGTTCGTTTTTTTATGACAAAATACGCTGCCTTGTAAAGTTTATGCTGTATGTATTCAATAACTTTACTGTAATTTGTACCTTTTATTTAATTATGTCTGGCTCTTTTGTATATATTATACAATGTATTTTTGTAATTATATCTTATATCTTTATATAGAATTGGAATCTCGAAATCGGCTCCAACGATTTTCATGGAATTTAGTATATAGGGGGTTTCGGGGGCGATAAATCGATCTAGCTAGGAATCATTTTTAGAAAATGTCATTTTGTTCGTGTTTTATCGAATACCGAGCAAAGCTCGGTCAAATAGCTAGTTATACTTATACTTACAAATTGCAATTTATGCCAAAGTACAAGTCATCGTCTTTTATCGGAATATTTGTACGATCCCACCAAAAACATTTCATGTAAAATGTTGCCGAGACGACCACACAAGGTTTACCCTGTTAAAAAGATTTCAGATCTTATGTAAAGCCAAGCTTCTGAATATACACGGCCTAACTCTACCGGCCCTAACTTCAACAATTTCTACATATTTGTAAATATGTATGGCTGCGCAATCTTTTTCAAAGGGTAAACCTCATATGGTCGTCTCGGCAACATTTTACATGAAATGTTTTTGGTGGGATTTCAGTTCTTGAAGTTGGTTCTTGTTTCTGTCTACAGTCGCGTGTAAACTCTTATGTCGTACTTAATTCATAAAACTGGTGAAAGCGTCATATAAAACTCCACCCCCCCATTTTAGGGGATGGGGGCGAAGGGTTATAAGTTTATGATTTTTTGTTGGTGGTACTTATACTAAACTTAGATTACATGCCAAATTTCAGCTTTCTAGCACTTCAGGAAGTATTGTACAGTGGCCCTAGAACATTTTTTTTTATTACTATCAAGCTTTTTTTTGGGAGTAGCTTCATTTTGATAAACGAACAACATTTTTATTTGCGAAAAAACTTGAAAGTGGTGCTTACAAAAAATTAGCTTGATGCTTGATAGTAATAAAAAAAAATTGTTCTAGGGCTCCCGTACTAGTAGCCAAACATTTTGATGATCATCAGTGTGTCAGTGACAAAATCGGTGTACTTAAGATATAAATAAAATCTAAAGTATTAGAGCTATTGAATTGAGACTTTGTAAGTTTAATTAGTCTATTATAATTGACATCATATCCTGAGAATATGAGTTATCTGGTACATCGGAAACCAACTCTATGAGGGTTCAAATAACGACGAACCACTTCGAGAAAAGGTAGGTAGGGCCCTTGTACTTCGCTTGGCTCGTGTCGGCGAGGACACTACTGTATCCCAGATTCAGTTAGATTTCAATACTTCTATTTAATTGTTCAAATTCAAATTGCACACACAATGTTTATTTATTCTACGACATATTTAAATATATTCCGACTTTTGCTTTGTTTCAGTACTTGGAACTGCGGTTCAATCGTCATGTTCGAGCGGTCGCATCAGTATTATTTCTTTTGGACGAAGTAAGTAATTTTATTATTTATTATGGCTAGGTGTTTTTTAGGATGCGTTCAGCACGCTTACTATGAAAGATGGAATGAGATGTATCGTGTTATCTATACTAATATTATAAATGCGAAAGTGTGTCTGTCTGTCTGTTACCTCTTCACGCCCAAAGACTTTGAGTCCCGGGAAAGGACATAAGATATTTTTTGTACCGGAAAAATGTACGGTTCCCGTGCGATAAACGAATCCTGGCGCAAGAGTTGCGGGCATCGTCTAGTTATTTTATAAAACTTGAAATTAAAGTAGCTGTGTGTAAACAGTGAAGTACTTCCTATCGGATGCTGACTCCATATTAATATCTTAAGAAGTGTTCCAATTTTTCTCTTATCTTCAAGAAAATATATTGTAGGTGTAAAATACTTTGTAGGTCATTTACCTTATTGATTTTGACCTTTGAACGTTGTTGTTATAATGTCTGCATCAATTGAATGACTCGTTCATGATCGATTTAATTAGTACCTACTTTGGTATTGGTTTGACAAAACTCCATTTTTCTACACCGCAACCACACATTTAGTTTACGATATCCTATATTTAGTGTTGTCTTGCCACTAAATAATAATAATAATTTTTGTATCGTATTAATTATATTGTCTACGACGACCTCTGTTGGTCGGTGGGCTGTTGGTAGCTCAAGCCGGGGGTCGCGGGTTCGAATCCCGCCGACGGAACAAAAAGTTTTCAAAGTTCCTGGGTCATGGATGTGTATTAAATATGTACTATAATATAATAAAAATCTATATATATAAAACTCAAAGGTGACTGACTGACATGGTGATCTATCAACAAACAGCCCAAACCACTGGACCGATCGGGCTGAAATTTGGCATGCAGGTAGATGATATAACGTAGGCATCCGCTAAGAAAGGATTTTGATCAATTCTACCTCCAAGGGGTTAAAATAGGGGATGAAAGTTTGTATATAATAATACTTCTTAACGCGAGCGAAGCCGCGGGCAAGAGCTCGTCTTATATATATATATATATATATATATATATATATATATATATATATATATATATGACGAGCTCTTAGATATTCAACGGCATTCATTGCTATGCGGATGATAGTACGCAAAATGTCACTGAGAGTCTCTGAATGGGGTAGACGTAACTTAGTCCAATTCAACCCCACCAAGACACAAGTCTGCGCGTTCACCACAAAAAAGTCACCAATGGTCGTTTATCCTCGTTTTGAGGGCACATCTTTAACCATCTCCCCTAGCATTGAGATACTTGGCGTCAACATATCGAGCGAAGTCCAGTTCCGATATCATCTTGAGGGTAAGGCCAAATTAGCCTCGAAGAAGCTTGGTGTTCTTAACAGAGCGAGACAGTACTTCAGTCCGGACCAACGCCTACAACTCTACAAGGCGCAGGTTCGGCCTCATATGGAATATTATTCTCATCTCTGGGCAGGGGCGCCAAAATACCAACTGCTCCCTCTGGATCGTATCCAACGAAGGGCTGCTCGAATTGTTGACTGCCATAGTGTTTCAAACAGCTTGGACCCCCTGGAATTACGCCGAGATGTTGCTTCACTCTGCATCCTCTATCGGTTGTATCACGGGGAGTGCTCTGAGGAATTGTTCGGAATCATACCACCTGCAACTTTTCGCCATCGTCCCACGCGAAAAACATTCCATCCTCATCACCTTGATGAGTGGCAGTCTTCCACAGTGCGTTTTTCGCGTAACTTTCTGCCGCGCACTGTAAAACTCTGAAATGAACTGTAACCAGCAGTATTTCCGGACCGATACGACCTGCAAACCTTCAAGAAGAGAGCGTATTCCCTCTTAAAAGGCCGGCAACGCACCTGCAGCTCTTCTGATGTTGCGAGTGTCCATGGGCGACGGTAGTTGCTTACCATCAGGTGACCCGTTTGCTCGTTTGCCCCCTTATTTAATAAAAAAAATATTATTATTATTTAAACAGGTTTGTTGTAACGACGGTCTAGCCTTCCGCGGATTTTGACATTCCTCAACAATAATTGCCGGCCAAGGCTGTTGTTACAATGTAAATATTATACAGTTAGTCATCTTCAAACTACACGGGGCGATGTACTAGCTAGATCGCCCCGAATCTAAGAAACACATTAGCGTGATTTCAAACAACTTTCAGTACGAAAACAATGTAGTATCACGTTGTAAGAGTACGCCGCGCATACGTTTAAAACTGTCTGTTTTTTCTTTATTGTCGGTTTTGACTCTCCGATAGCCTTTTATTATATTTTACAAGATAAATATTATTCCTTCTTATCTCTGTGTTAAGCGAGTCTGATTCGAGGAAACTGAGTTACTCTACTGTATATTTATGTGGTTGTATCTTTGTCACAAGTCGGGGCTCACACGGCGCGTACAACGTCAGCTACAATGAGTTAATTGAGCTCACTCAAGTAATTCGCCTATCAACAGAACACAGTCAGATATTATTAAAGCGAGCAAAAACAAAACGTTTAAATTGTTAAAGACGCCGAGCCGCCGTCGCGATTCAAGGGAAAAAATATAGAGTTAATAAAATATATTATGAAGAAATGGGGACGCCTTATTTCAGATTTTTGCATCGACATTGTTAATTTTTATTTATTATAATGTTTAAAAATAATAATTTACAAAATAAGAATGAAATCATTACAAATTCAAGTATTTTATTTTGTTAGGTCGTGGTACTTTGACAATTTATCATCCAAATAAGTCGCCTCAATATGGCTTCTAAGCCGGATTATGTTGGAGGAAAATTCTTACTTTTGTTTTTTGTTTTCAGGTGCTCTTTCTACCGATGGTTGTGTATGTACCGGCGCTAGCATTTAATCAGTGTGAGTATTGAAATGTTTTACGATAATTTTAAATGAATTATGGTGGCCAACACTGCTTGGTCATGAGATATACAGAACCTATGATCCAAGGTCCATGCCGTGTGTCAAGTCAGAAAACTTCAAAACAAGTTTTGACTTCTACTTGTTTTGTGACATGTGACACTTTGTTCACATTTAAGTTTAAAAGTTCGTGACTATGTTTAAAAAATAAGTTATGTTTTAAGTTAGCGTTGTATTCTTATTGTATTATCCGGTTGAACAAATTGTGTGTCAAGGAAATTCCGAATAAGAAACTATGCGTAACATCGCACTTTATAGTCATAATAACTATTAACTGGTAATACACACAATGATTAGACTGAAGGAAAAATGTAATGTATGCCTACTTACTTTACTTATTATAAAAAAAAACCTCTTCTGCGTAAAATATAGTAATTATTACAGGAATTTTAAGTCTTATTTGACTTGGACCTTTGAACAGCAGTCATGGGACACTAAGCTGTTAATATATATAAATAAAAATGGATTTTCAATTGTGTTAGTAACGCTAAAACTCGAAATCGGCTGAACGGATTGGGCTAATTTTAGTTTTAAAATATTCGTAGAAGTCCAGGGAAGGTTTTAAAGTGACACGAAGTTCACCGGGACAGCTAGTAATAATTAAAATTTGACTTATAAGCTTATGCTGTTCAATGCAGTTTACATCGAAACGAGACGAAATTAGGCACTTCATCTACAATGGCTATCACTTAAAACGTAACGTCGTGCTACGTTTCGTTTTGTTATTTTATGACTGACCCCTGTGTAAATGCTTGTAATAATATAAAATGACTAGATGTCCCGCGCGGCTTCGCCCGCGTAAATTAGAAATTTTACAGAATCCGTAGGTACATTTTCCCATAAAAAATATTTCCCCCGTTTTTCCCACATTTTCCTGAGTTTCTTCTGTCGTATTAGTCTTAGAGTAATAATATAATATAACCTTCTCGATAAATGATGAGCAGTGATCGGAGTAGGTAGATTGATTTTTGCTACTTGTATCATAAATGTTCATAAAAAGGAAATGTGGATAAGTCATTATTCCGGAAAGTCATTCCGGTATTCCCGGACTCAATCAAAGATGGTTTATGTTGGTATCCATACTAATTCCATACTATACTTAATATTATAAATGCGAAAGTGTGTCTGTATGTCTGTAACCTCTTCACGCCCAAACCGCTGAACCGATTTTGCTGAAATTTGGTATGGAGATACTTTGAGTCCCGAGAATGGACATAGGATACTTTTTGTCCCAGGAAACTATACGGTTCCCGCGCGATAAATGAGTTTTGGCGCAACGGAGTTGCGGGCAACATCTAGTATTAAGATTCTAGTTTACTATCATTTTAATGAATAATGGATGAAATCGGCGTAATTAAAAGTCTTATTTTTTAAAATTGTACAGCTTCTAATTTAAATTTCGGTTTAAAATATTAACAAAAAACGGGATTTCGAGGGAATGTCCATATTATTATGTACGATTAGGATCATTGACCTCATTTCAATCTACCTACTCCGATCACTGATGATGAGTCTTACTCGATAAATGATCTATCTAACACTGAGATAAGTTTTTAAATCGGACCTGTAGTTTCTGAGATTGACGCGTTCAAGCAAACATACTCTTCAGGTTTATAATATTAGGTAGATATAGATTTTTTTTAATTATCGCTTGACAAACTCGAGTCTCGATCTAAAAGACTATGAAATGGTATAATATGGTAGTGATGATGATGATGATGATGATGAAGAATGTAATTTGCATAGTAGCATATGCTTTCTGTTCTTAAAACAACGCCGAAACTCCCAAACTTGTATCTATAAAAAATCAGGAATTCTCTCAGCACCTTCCGAACCACGGTATACCAGGTATATCTCGGTGCAAAATCTTACTTGTTGGTAGCATATGCTTAGAATACTTCTCACGAAACCGAAGTCACCATATGTTTCCCTATAAGTTTTGAGGAGTTCCCTCGATTACTTATGGATCCTTCATCAGATCACCACTTTTCTGAATATAATACCAAATTGGGATGATACCCTATATACCAAAAGAAAAATTTTGAAAATCGGTTAACAAACGGCGGAGTAATCGTTGAATATAAGAAAACGAACATAACACCTCCCCCATTTTGAAAGTCGGTTAAAATTGTAGCCTATGTGTTATTTATTTAATATTTTAATCAGCACATGAATTGAATAACAAAATTTTTTTCAAATTAATCGTAGCACCATCTGTCAGGACAAACTAAAATTGAAATAGAATAATATTGAATGCGATGATAGCGCCGTCCGCCGAATCTAATGTAAAACATTCCAAAATCAACAACTCCTTATAAATAAGAAATTAATTGAAAAAACATTTTCCAGTAGACCAAACTGTAAATCTAAACCATTCTCTAATCTCCACGAACACACACAAAAAATTTCATCAAAATTGGTCCAGTCGTTTAGGAGGAGTTCAGTCACATACACACGCACACAAGAAATATATATATTAAGATAATAATTGTTAGTTCTTAAAGTTTTTGAGTGGTTAGTAACTAGCTGATGGCAGTACTCAGAGAAAATTCATCATTACTTAACTTTAATGTTATGATGAGCTTGACAGAAAAAAAAACCTCCATTAAAATAAAGTTAAGTAGTCATTAAGTGTTTCTAAGAGCAGCCGTAAGTGTTAATGGTGAGCTAGTAACAGCTGCGAGAGCAGGATTTACAGCAAAATTCCGCGACGCCTAAACAAAAGCGAGTGCTTTTTGTTTCTTCTGACGCGCTTCTGTTTCAGGACTCACAAGCGTCCATTTGTAAATGTTTTTTGCTTTCTAAATGAATAATTGTGTACTCAATTTGCGTAGAAGTGTTATCCCATGGTAACTGTATAATTTAATTTGCATTACTTGAATGTAATCCTGTTGTGTGCTGTGTATTTTCTTGACTCTACATTATTCCCAGTGTTAAATAAAACGATTAAGTTTATTAAATACCTTTTGTTGCAAAACATTAATTTAAATAAATTATCTACAAAAACAACAAAATGTAATCTCCTGTTAATAATGTGGTCGTATTTTAAATTTTTTATCGTTTATTTTTTCAGTGACTGGTTTTAATGTGTTCGCTGTTGGCGGGATAATGGTGGCGATCTGTGGACTGTATACAGTATTAGTAAGTTTTATACAATTATTTTATACAGTTAAGCACTGGTATAGCAAGATTAGTAGAGTTTTATATGCTCTCTAATTATAGGCATCGGCTAAAATATTGTCAGCTTTTGAAAGCCTTAACATCACTTGGCCCTTTCATAACTTCAGCAATAAAACCTATGCGACATATTATGCGATAAGGTCTCATTGATAAGTAGCTATAAGATATTATACATGGTATAAAAAAAAGTGATAATACAATATACTTTATGTATATGCAGCGCTGAAAGAGATTTTTTTGTGATTTGTATGGGCAAGGGCAAAAGTTAAAAAAAATGCTCTTTCAGCGCTGGTTCTTTCACAGTGAACTCAATACAGGGTAGTCATACTCTCTAAAGTATTATCAGTTAGTTTTGTTACACCTTTTATTTAATCTACGATTTTCGAAGATGGCGCTTATTCAAAATGTCGTATTCCAGGGTGGGTTGAAGGCGGTAGTGTGGACGGACTCTGTCCAGACCGGCATCATGTTTATCGGCGTGCTGCTGGTGGCGGCCGCGGGAACCCTGGCTGCTGGCGGCGTGGGTGCCGTCATCGACACCGCTAGTGCGTCGGGGAGACTCGACGTTTCTAAGTAAGATCGGCTCGAAGTTTCTAAGTAAGGCGCCTCTACTCTTTAAGTCGATTTGAGTTTTGTTCCAATCTTGCGCATGTCAAATCATTTTAAACTCTTGAATAATATTATATTACTAACGAACCCAATAACTTAAAGTCCTGATCACTGTCATTTTTACTATAGGTAGTATTACTTACAATAATTTATAATTCTTTAATTTTTTACAAAGTTCCATAAAAGTCATGAGAGAATTTTAGTCATCTATTCTATGATAAAAGCCACAAAATTTTATTTCAAACTAATTAGGCCTTAACCTTTTTGCTAAATCCTTCTTTAAATATAATTATCATAATTTCTAGCTGGAACCTATCCCCGTACGAGCGTCAGACGGGCTGGGGCGCGGTGGTGGGCGGGACGCTGTACTGGACCTGCTTCAACTCCGTCAACCAGACCATGGTGCAGCGGTACATCGCACTGCCCAGCAAACGCAAAGCTATCATGTAAGTTACTTTCGACCGGCAAGTGGGTAAAAATGCGAATTTCAACAGCCAGATAGTCTGTAGCAGAAAAACTAGTAGCGCAATACTGCATCGCGTTATCTAAACTTTCTAATCACGACAGCAAAAACCAATCTAGCCTGTACTTATATTCCCTCGCTCGAAGTTATGAATTCAGATTTCAGGTCATAATGTAACTGAAAATCTTGTTATCAGATTTTTAAAGAACTGATTGTGATGATGGAAATATTATTTTCGTATCCAAATAAGACTTCCTTACAACATTGCACGCGCAGTCTATAAATACAGCAGTGATCACAAATAATTTTTATGGCAGAAATAACCTATGCGGTCGGACACAAAGAAGAATGCTGCATCCAATTGTTTACTTGTATTACATGACTGTATTCTGTATTGATGCCAAACAATCTTGCCATTCGGTCATTTTGTCAATAAATAGTTACAAAAATCGCTGGCTTTTGTAGAAACCGTAAATGAAAGAATTGATTTTGGAAACAAAAACATTACGAACATCATCATTTAGTCGTCAATAATTTAATTTATATTATATTTATTATGTAAATTGTACATGTGTTACAAAGTTCCAGAAATCTCTACATAAAATATTGACCTAAGTCTTCCAATCCTAATGCTCACCACAGGCCCCATACACTCTACTATATTATACAATATACATTCTCTTTTACTTAGTGATGAAAAAACCGAAGCAGGCTCTAAATACTTTTTTGTGTACTACCACAGGACTCTTAAGCTTAGGCCAAACCTACGCGACCATGGCGACTGCGAAGCGGAGCATCAAGTTGTCAAATGTGTGTTTTGTATACAAAAAGCACACAGAGAACCCAGACTGTACTCTGAAATAAAATTCTTTCTCCGTCAACAGAGCTCTGGCGATATTCTGCGCGGGCGCGATGCTGGCGATATCGCTGTGCGTGTGGTGCGGCCTCGCGGCGTGGACGGCCTGGGTGCAGGGAGGCTGCGAGGAGGCCGGCCTGCCCATCGTCGACGACCGCCTGCTGCCTGCCTTCGTGACGTATGTGGCCCAGGTGCAGCACCTCCCCGGACTCGCGGGCGTGTTCCTGGCGGGGGTGTTTGGTGCTGGGTTGAGGTGAGAAACTTCTCTTAGTGGTATGTTTCAATAGTCCCTTAAGATTATTATCAGAGAAGTTGATTTGGCAGGTGGCGGGCTTACGTAGTACGTATATGACCAAGTCATGTTATGTGAAACCCAACTGACACATAACGAATAACATTGAATTGACATAACCTCATTTGGTCAGGTCCGCCATCCTATAAATTAATTTCCTTGATGGTATATCAGGTGGCACATGAATAGACAAATCGTGTGATGGTTCGTGGTATCGTGGAAAACGCAGCAGCAAACCACTTCTTTGAAAGTGAATACTCAGTGTATTCACTTCTCTTGTTTCAGTTCGTTGTCAGCTGTGCTGAACGCGTGCGCGCTGGTGGCGGTGGAGGACATAATGCACGGCTGGCTGCGGCTGCGCCTGCGCCCGCTGACCGACGGCGTCATCGCCCGCCTCGTCACCGCCACGCTCGCCATCGTCTCGCTGCTCATGCTGATTGTTATTGCCAAGCTTGGTGGTGTTTTAGGTACGTTAGCAATCTTATCCCGTTTAACCCTTCTTAAACGACTTAATGCGTTATTGTGGGATAAATTTGGAGTGTTTTTACTTTTATTATATTAAAGTTAAGGCCGCATAAAGCTTAGCTACACTGAAGCATAGCGATGCGATCGTGCGACACGTCACTACCAAATATTCTTTGTATTAGTCCAGTATTATAAGTCAATGGAACGTGAAGTGTTAAACCGCTGCATTGTGGTATCGCTTGGAGCGGTCGCGCCTTAGAGTATGGAGATATTTATAGTGAATGTGGTTTAAAGTTAGTATTCAACTTTTTCAGGTGTGGCGACAGCTTTATCAGCGATCGCGGCTAGTGCCACGTGCGGTATCTTCACCCTCGGCATGTGCTGCTGGTGGGTGGGGCCTCGTGGGGCCCTGATCGGTGGGGCCGCAGGGGCACTCGTAGCGGGGGCCACGTCGCTGGGCAGCCAGGCCGCCGCCGCCGCAGGCTTGAGGGCCCCCGCCCTGGCTGTGTCTGCTGTTTGCGTCCTCAATGAAACTATGAGTACTGCTCACACGCCGACTTTGGTAAGAGTCTCTCTAACGAGATTATTTAAGATTTAATGCTACAAGACATTAAGTTTGCCTTTGTAAATAATTTGCATAAGACGTTTTAAACAAATAAATTTAAATTAGTATGAGGAAAGTGCAAAAGTTCCTAAATAATCATCACCAAAACAAATTCAGACATCTTTGGCTATAATTTATTATAATATTATGTATCGGCGATCACAAGAGTGTAGACGGGCATATTCGTTTCTAATTGCCCATTAAATACTTCGAATCCTTGATGAACCATCGTGAAGTGAAGCCTTAACACATGGTATACGTGACATATTCCAGCAGTCTATCTCTCTTTAATCCCCCTAGGATCCTACAACAGTGTTTCCACTGTTCCGCGTATCGTATCACTGGATCGCTCCGCTTGGTCTAGCCACGACACTAGCAGTGGGTGCTATAGCGGGCTGGGCGCTGGACGGGAAGGAACAGCTGCGGTTGGACGCGGAGCTGTTCACGCCGGCGGTGTGGGGCTGCCTGCCGCGAGCAGCACACGACTGCCGCGGCGACACGCGGCGCGCGGCTGCGGCCAAGCGACTGGAGCGACCAGCGCCTTCCTCGCCGCTTATGCTTGCGGCTGTTGATAAGGTAACTTTTTAGGTTTATCAAAAAGGTACTTAATTTAGCGGGCACCTATATTATCAATTTTATCGTGTAATATCACGTATTGTGCAATATTATTGACCGTCTAGGGTTGATATTGAATGCGGAAAAGGCGGGCTTTCAATCATATTGTCAAATAAATTGTTCAATAATATTGTTCAATGATATTGTGTACAATAAAATTAATCTTCTAGGGGCCCACTTACTCAAAAGGTAAAAACGATATTACTACTTCGCTGTTTGTCCGTTAGTCTGTCTGTCTTTCTCCAGGCTATATCTCAATAACCGCGATAGCTAGACAGTTACATTTTTTAACCCATAAGTTAAAAAGGAAATAGACAGCGAAGTATACCTAAGAAATAGAGACCTGTTTTACCCTTTGAGTACATACTACATAACCTAAAATGAAACAGAATTCTCACTGAAATTCTCTTGTACCTATATTTTTTTTTTATTTCAGATCGAATTGAGCGGTGAATCGAGTTGATGGGATGTGGGATGATCATGTAAGGCGTAGGCGAATTGATTACTTGTGTCATAGACTCATATGAATATTGCCAATGTAAATAATACTTAAGTTAATTTATTTATAAGTTGTAAAGGTCGTATAGTGAGTTCGTAGAGTGGTCTGAGGGCTCAGACAAGCGGCAAGCGATTATCGTAAACGCCAACGCCAACGCCACAAAATGTATGGGATTTGACATTAGTATTCGCTAGCGAAGCGAGGAGTTATGTCAAATCGCATACATTTTGTTAGCGTTTACGATAATAGTTTGCCACTTGTCTACTAGGGCAGGTCGCACCGCGGCGGACCGTTGGCGTTGGGGTCAATTCAGATTTCAGACAGCAACGCGAATTGCTAAATTATATTGAAATGAATTGACAGATTTCGTGAGCGTGAGACGTCTTGCAAATCCGTCAAATTCATACAAATTGCAACTTAGAAATTGCATCGACTCGTCGCGTTTCGTATTATTGCGGTATAAAATTTGAACAGACATTAATGTAAAATAGTATTTTTTTGAAAAAAATATAATATTATATTTAATATATAATATATGTTTCGTTGTATATAACTGTATATATAATACAATTATATTAAGATTGTAAGCTTATTATTTAGTAGATTAAATTTTTTAGGTTAGGATCAAGTAACAAAACTAGTGTTATAATAAACGACATTTATAGATTTTTATATTTAGTAGCCACTAATTTTTTATGAAATTTTTAGTAGGTAGGTTATACCTTTTCCACTGAGAGCTGATTTTCGGAAAAAAGTGGATAACAATAATGCCCACAGTTATTAGTATTTTGATCATGATCAAAGTCCTAATATCATCAGATATCATCTGAGCTAAATGTTGGACCAATTTTATGCCTTATTAGGCCTAAGAGCGCGTTCGGACGTGCGCGTTCTCTGAGCGCGTGTTTTTCCCAAACGCTACAGCGGAAAACGCGCACGTCTGAACGTCGCCGTCACTCTAGGTTATGTTTTTTTTAAACAAGTTGGATCTCTACGTGAAACATATTATACATAATATGCGAATATAGGTAATCACTAATCACGTTAAACGGAAGATTTCGAAATAGAAACAAATTAATGGCTGTGTAACGACTAACGTTCCTATTAAAAGTAAAATACACTTTGTTACAAGACACTTTGTTACAAGAATAGTAGAGAAGGTATTATTGGTATCTTAAATCATAATTTAATTTCTAAATATTATAAAAACTGTGTAGTAGTTTCAGACAGTGTAGACTGTAGAATAGGAAAATATATTCATGTTATTCTAAAACCTCTTTACATAGCCATCTGTTTTTAAACGTTTATAGTATTAGCAGTACTTAATTTGAAATTCCGGTTTTTAAACTATAGAAATATCTAGACTGTAGATAATTTATAGCTATTTAGAAAGCCGTCCGTACTAGACTAAAAACACTATGATAAAATGTTCATTATCTACGAAATGATAAGTAGATTCAAAAATTGTTATTATCAAAAAGTTGATAAATAAATCTGTGAACTTCGAATACTTACTTATAAAATTAGGATAAAATATTATATTTTTGTACAAAATATTGTATAGATTTAAAAATTGTTAAGTTACAATAAAATTATAAACAAAAGCCCACTTCGTGCTTTATTTCATAATTAATGAAATCCTATTGTAACTACGTATTTGTATTGGACTAAGTTCATTATGAATTCTTGTTAAAAAGCGTAAAATTGAAACATTTTCAGTCCGTACAAATCTTTTGAATTTGGAATTGAATACGCTGCTAACCAAACGTGTTTGCAGACAAATCAACATCACAAAGCGTATTATAAACTCGTACAGAATTCGCAAGCGAAATTACACGGTGCGGAATATTACCATTTCAAAAATCCGTAATGCTGACCTCCCGCATGGCAATTGAAAACTTTTGAAACTTGCGAAATGGCGGAGGCGTGATTGTGGAATAGTCAGGTGGCTGGAGGTTGTTCGGTGCTATTAAAAGTCCCACATTACGCAAATTCCGCGCTGAATTATATGGCGCTCGCGGCTCGGTGATATATTTTGACAGAGATATATCAAGGAAGCGCGAAAACAGTTTTGCATGCACATAAAATGTGCAGCTCTTGTCTCTACCACATGTTATTTACTTCTCTGTCTCTATTATAGTTCACACAATATAACAATGTTGTACTGACAGACATAATATCGATCTCTACTATCTGCTAACGCTTCACGTTTCACATAATATTACATAATATATAAGTAATTATATGATAATTTATAGATATGATAAAATATATTTTCAGTAACCAGTGTACTAGGTAGAATTTAGAAATTATAGTAATTCAAAAACTTGAAGATTCTCCAATCTTCATATCCAACCCAGAAATGTCCACTCTGCGATTCCAAAAGCTTTAACCCATCTAATTTGTTCATTAAAGTTTTAATACGAACTAATTAACAATTTTTGGAACATGTTGATATTAATCACAAGGAATTACGCTTTGCACGAGTGGGCCGGCGCGGGGCGTTCGACTTGGAAGGCTCGTAAAGTTGATTAGCCCGAAAGTGTTTAATTGCATCCAACAAATAAAACCCCGCGAACTCAAAATTACACCGCGCCCGCCATCACGCGCCGTAAGTCTTCCATTTTGTTTTATTATGTCGTTTTGGGGTTATAATTTTATAGGGTTAAAATTTTATAGTTTACAATGTAGAAAATATGGAATGACCTTCGGATCGCTTAATATTTTTGTAACACGAATGTTTCACACTCCATATTTTAGTAAAACATTCGTGTTTTACTTGTAAAAGATATTATCCCATCAAAACATTTCTTGTAAATTGTCTATATAAGAGCTATTTCATTGAGACTTTGTATGTTTAATTAGTCTACTATTAACATCATAACCTGAGGATATAAACTATCTGGTACATCGGAAACCAACTCTATGAGGGTTCAAAAAACGACGAACACTTTGAGAAAAGGTAGGTAGTGCCCTTGCGCTTCGTTTGGCTCGTCTTGGCAGATATACTTAGTTTTTAGTTAGTAGTTTATTTCAAAATTAAAATTAAATGAATCGTTAACTTTATTAATTTTAAACGTAGGTATTCCTGCTCACGTTCACAAAAGCTTTGGGCTATAACAAAAAGTTCTCTCTGAAATTCAAGCACGGTATTATTAGACCTTTAAAGTAAAATTTTGAGTATAACGAATAATAAATTAGTTTTTATTACTGGTAGATCAAAAGTAAAACTGATGATGATAGAACTATATTGGATGACAGCCAAAACTTAGTATGGATCTATTATAGAAAACGTACAACTTTCCTTCTAGACAAAGTCGCAGGACAAAAGTAGGGTCGTATTTTATTGATTGTCAGTTACAATTTGTAATAAACCGTCGAAGAACGCCGTTCGCAAGACAACTTCTTTACGGTGGTCATAAAAAGCACGCGGCCCAATTAATTAATGAGCCGACTTGAGGTGTTCGGGTAACGACTCTTTACATTTCTCACCGAAACAATAAAATTCCCGAATATTCCGCGCCTACGTTTTTGGCATTAATCTTTGGGCATTTATTTCTTTATGGGATACTTGGTTGGAACGTTTTGTGCGATTGTTCGGAAGACGACCGAATCGTCCATCATCATCTCCGAAACATCCGTTTCTGGAGCAGGCATGCTGCATGTGTGAAACACACAAGCCTTGATTGTTTTGTATTTTATGGATAGAGTATTCTATACAATCTACATTATGCTTTTTACACCAATTTTTATAATAGTGACAACTAAAACTAAGTTCAACAAGTTGTATCTTTGAAGGATACAATAGTAAGTATATTATATACCTAAATCATTCATCACAGTAAAGTAACTTTTATAAAATATGTTAAATTTAAGTTAATCCACAATATTTATAAAGTAAGTTACTATCTTCGCAAATCACTAGCTTAGTATTCCCAAATACAAAAAAAAAAAAACTCCCTACTGTCGTGCAATTCCAAGGGCTACAATCTAAAATTACCCACTTAAAAAACTTATCTGCCAAGGATTACTTATTATCACGGCGTTATCAGTGCGAGGCGAGCTCCCTCCCTCAAGACGGTCATTGGTCAGTTTCCGTCGCCCATCTACGCCCCTAAGATTTTCGCAAAAACACAAGCGTCTGGAACAATGGTTTTACGAAAACATTCTCGAAAATTGTTCGAATTGGAATGAGTATTTGAATTTGAATTAGGACTTTATTACGCTTGTAACTTCGTGATCCTTAAAAGTACTTACTTAAAATTAAAATTTAATATTCAGGCTTCAATGACGTCATAATTTTCTTTTGAATTAATATAGTGAAGAAAAATACAGTCTAAGAAGAAAGATATTCATTCAATGAAAATTGGACGCTGTTAAGTATTCGTGTACTAACACACATTAAAATTACGTATTGGGTTATGAATGCAGTTATGTTCTTTAGATGATTTAGAACAAGACTGGATTCAAAATTTAACTTTAAAAAATGTGGGTTAGGACACTATAGTCACTATAGTGTCCTAAGTCCTAGCCCACATTTTTTAAAGCACTACAGTATAGTGCTTAACAGCGACCAATTTCACAGTATATCCTAAACTTGACAGTATATTTTTCGCAGTCTATTTAGGATAGAGAATTATCAAACAACGATATCACTTAAGTTCCAGCACAAAGTCACTACACTCGGTCTTATTCAATTAAGCAATATAAATACCTGACCAATTAAGGGATAGAAGACAGATGGCTGTGTCCGGCGCGTTAACGAACCCGCACTAGATACACCGAGATCTTATCACTGGACTATCGGCGATCTGCGCTCAGATTCCCAGATACCAGAACTTGAATATTAATATCTGAGTCCGGCACCCAATTACAATACTTACACTGATTCCCTATTAAATTGTCGTTAACGTTAAATTAATTGTCAATTAAAAACCGATCGATTTACAAAGCATACAATTTAAGTCACGCTTAATTAAAGTCTTTATTACCATAAGTATTCACAATTTTCTTCCCATGTAAAGTAAAGCATACTTTGAAAGTAAAAAGTATCTAAAAATTCTAATAAGATGATTACCATCTTTCTTTAAATTAATCCATAAATCTTGCAAAAGACAGACGGTGGGCTTCGTACTATAACAAATGGGTTATGGCGAATGCCCATTACCCTCACATTACAACAAGAATGCAACATAATGGCGACGTCAATGCGAGATTATTTATAAAGCCATAGACTATACAAGGCTGTAAATTATTCTTATGCTATATTCAATGAATGTGATTTTAATAGAAAACTTCATTATAAAGCGGCGTCTTCGAGTTGGCCCATGATGGACTAAACAAGTACGACTTTAAACATGTAGAGGGACTTGTTCAATAAACGTTAACGTGGGAGAGCCATGCTTCGGCACGAATGGGCCGGCTTGACCGGAGAAATACCACGTTCTCACAGAAAAACGGCGTGAAACAGCGCCTGCGCTGTGTTTCGCCGAGTGAGTGAGTTTACCGGAGGCCCAATCCCCTACCCTATTCCCTTCCCTACCCTCCCCTATTCCCTTCCCTTCCCTTTACTATCCTCCCCTATTACCCTATTCCCTCTTAAAAGGCCGGCAACGCACCTGTAGCTCTTCTGATGCTACGAGTGTCCATGGGCGACGGAAGTTGCTTTCCATCAGGTGACCCGTTTGCTCGTTTGCCCCCTTATTTCATTAAAAAAAAAATGCCCATATCGATCGTGAATACTAACAGCTTCGCAATCGTAGTGTCAATATAATATTCCAAGGTGCCATGAATTAAGCAAACACGTAACGACCGTGCTACAGAGGATTCTACATTCCGTGTTATTGCAGTCTCAAAATTCTCAGTCAAAGGCGAAGACTTACAAAAACAATTAGGTGTCGGAGGAAATTAACTAAAAGATTAATGAAGTTTTTCGTGGCGCTTTGTGATCACGTAAAACATCGTGTCGCCTCATTAAAGGGCGCGCTACATGCAAACTGCATGCATGTAAAACAGTCCCGGCGGGTATTTAAATTTTCGCCTTTCCCCGTAATTCGAGCAGACAAAGGCTAAGGAAACACAGTTAATGTGTTACCAGCTGTATAACCCACTCTACGCTTGATTGTGTTATTGTTCGCATTGTTTACCATCTGCGCGGACTTTTCAGATACGCTTTCGTGTAGACTTTTTACAACGATAGTCTACAGAATCATCAAGTTTTGTTCTTCTGGAAATACCAATTGGAATGGAAAAATCCATAAAAGCATTAATCCCTAACATTATTATCGTTCAGAACTGACTGCTGAGTGCACACACCAAACAAAGTAATACTTACGAGTCAATTCCATATTCAAAGGAAAGAATGCATCCGGTATTTATTTAACCCCTACGAAATCGCTTCCAACGTATTAATCCTTCCTCGACGAGGTAAACGGGAAAAACTGAAAAAATTCACAAAAATTCAGACAACAAACGAATTTCCGACATGTCAAAGTAAATCTTTGGTCGACAATACGAGCGGCAGTAAAATCCGCCGACGGATAAATTGATGATCGCTAAGCTTCGACCCTACCACGAGCTCAATTGTGGAATACTTGCCTTCAATAATTTCATTTAAAAATGCCAGGAAAAAGTCTTTCATCGGGTTCAATGAGTTTGCACTTTCATAAGTTTATTCATTTGAACGCGTTGATCTTCAAGGCTTGATTTTGTTGTGATTACGAGGTTGTAGTTAGGTATGTTTAATATTTTTGAGTACAGTCAGACAGGACAGTGGTTAAAAATATATTCTTTTTTTTCCGAGCAAACAGGTCACCTGATGGAAAGCAACTTCCGTCACCCATGGACACTCGCAGCATCAGAGGAGCTGCAGGTGCGTTGCCGGCCTTTTAAGAGGGAATAGGGTAATAGGGGAGGGTAGGGAAGGGAAAAGGGTAGGGGATTGGGCCTCCGGTAAACTCACTCACTCGGCGAAATACAGCGCAAGCGTTTTAAAAGTTTTCTGTGAGCCCGTGGTATTTCTCCGGTCAAGCTGGCCCATTCGTGCCGAAGCATGGCTCTCCCACGTCAAAAATTCTTTTGTGATTTTGAACCCCTCGTGTTCCAATAGTAGCTCTATCGCGGTCGAGTAGTCCTGGCCCGACGGTAAAGCGCTGTAATTTGCGATAAGCAGCGGTTCACCGCAGATACCGATCTGCCGGTGCTGGGGTCAGTTTTTTACCCCGTGGACAATCGGACCCGGCGCGGGGATTACCGACAATGTGCTCGCTTTATCAGTGTCTATATTGAGCTGATAATGCAACTTACTTATACAACTTTATTATTGTGAGGGGAATACGCTTTCTGAAACAGAAATATTTTAACAGACACAATTTCATTTAATATTTTTTAGTTTAGGACCATATAAATTATTAATATTTTTAAATAATATGCAACTTTAAAATGCTAGAGACAGAGACAATAACAATGATTGCTCTAACCCTCTAATTCCGTAGATTCTGAGCCCGTTTTTATCTATGTCTCTATACTCTCTACACAGTACACACTCACACTGAAAAATTGATGAAATTTGCATACAATGAATAAGTGTGTTAAGTGCAGATATATCGCAAGATTAGAGTCGAGGCCGGCGGGCATTACCGAGGTCCGGCGAGCCACTTAATTTTCCATGGGCCGCGCCAGGTGGACGCTTTGTGCGCTGTTTGCCGTCCACGTATTTATTTTAGATTCCATTGTGCGCCGCCGGCGCTCCGGCGACCTCCGGCTCGGTAATTTTATTAATACCTGAAACGTTTTACCGACCGCGATTAATGAGTTTTATTGTTCCCGGTGTAGCGCCGCTTAGGCGGGCGGTGCATGCAGCTTTACAATTGCCCTCGCCTGTAATTTACCAAGTAAAGTACGTTCTAGCACCTGCTACGGAACTCGCGTGGAAATTCTTATGTTTCGTCAGTACGCAGTCATTTCACTGAGAAATTGTTTTCATAAATCGCACACGTTTAAGTGTATTTCTTGCTACATGTTATAAATTTAAACTTTCGGTTGAACCGAAGCTACTTTGAATTATACCTTTACCGCTGAATAAAATTACCTAAATATTCACTGACGAAAACCATCTAAAAGCTTATAACATTTATTGAACAAATTTGACGATATCTTAGAGCTAGACAAAAGAATTTACCTGTCCCAAATTTATTAGAACAATACGCTTTTGAGGTCCTTTGTCGAGCGGAAAAGGTTTCTGGGGAAGGCGCCTCGCATGAGCCGGACATATTTTGTTTATAAGAGGCAATAAAGGATTTATGTTGGGCGGAGCGAGGCGCCCTAAGCTTATTACGGCGGGTCGCGACATATTTGTGGAGCCCCTCACCGCACCGCGCCGCGCCGCGTCGCCCCGCGCGAGTCAACACTGAAACGCTCAGTGTTTAGTCGGCACAAATTAAAATAGGCTTTATGCCAAATCTAATTTCGAAAGGAAGGCTCCGCTCGAATGGAGCGGTTCGTTTGAACGGGGTACCTGTTTGATAATGGAATTTCGTTGATTTTACAGCAAACATTCGAGAGTCCTCGAGGACCTACATTGTGACAGCACTCGGAGTGTTTATTTTTCATATTGCAGCAAATTTCAGAGAAAGGGTTCTATAATTGATACAATTAAAGCAATTGTCACATTAAATTGCTCCGCTAGAGATGCAAATAATAAATACTAGTTCACTCTTCAATTTAATCGAAATAAACGGGCATGGTGATATACAAAATTACACCTTTATGCTTCCTTATGTTATTATTCATAATTTAACTAAAACTTAAGACACGAGATGTTAAAATATAACGTACAATTAATATTTCGCTAGAATTTCCAGTTTATGTTTTGATGATCCACTTCGAGGTAGCCGTTAATGATTAATTAAGCGACCTTATAACCCTTAGGCGTTCACAAACATGTTCCCAGCTAGGAACTAGCTGATAAACGAAACTATATAAAAGATTCAGCGCGGGTTACTTACACCCTCGTACGGTACACGACCGCGGCCGGGGGTTGTGAATAAATCACGGGAACCAAACTTCAAAGTATTAACAATTAAATCATACTGACCGTTACTTGAAGTTTACATTTCCAAAGTTCTTACACGTTCCCTGTGGAATATAGTACGTGGTTATTTTTGGAAAATGTTCCAAAATTTAACCTTTTTGGAACCTAATTTCCGATTTCTACTCTACTAAAGAGTATTCGTTTAAAATTATATTAAAAAAACCTTTCTATCGAAATTGTTTCGAGAAGTTTCGGTGTATAATTTGCAACTTTGAGATAATAAATCTACTTGTAAATAAACCGCAACCGCAAAAACAATATCCTACAGGCTAGTTTCGAAATTCCGTAGTTTAAGTGTATCGAGGCGGCTATAAAATTATATTTCCTTACAAACATAATAGAGCCAGCGGGGTAGAGCGCCCGGCTAATCGGTTTATCTGACCGCAGACCGCGCGGTTCAAAGGACCTTCGCAAAAAGCCACCCTTTGACTACATCTTCAAATATTTGAGTCGAACGCCGCAACCGCGCATTATTTTCCGTATAAACATAATAATCCTCTGAAACCGTACAGGGTGTGGTCAACGGCGCTCTCCTTTTCAGATCTACCCGCTTTTAATTATACATTTTATCAAACGAGCTTAATTAGATATTTGGGTGCGCCGCCGATGTGACATCGCGCTAAGTGGATAAACAGCGGATCCGCTCGCTAATGGAATCGCTAGTGATCACGATCCGCCGTGGAGTTGTTTGCGGGTAGATTTAATATTGATACGTCCGGGCCCGCGGCGGAGGCACTAAAACGACGGCACTGCTACATGCGTCACCGAACTCATCGGGGCGCGAACATTAAAAGTTTACATCCGTTCTTCCGCCTCCTATATCTCGAATCTCGCATAAAATAACACGAGCGGCATGTCCAGGGGATTCCAAAAATTCACCGCGTACCCTCCGCTCAAAAGGATGCCTCGGCACGTCTACTTTCATAAATATCAAAGCGGGTTCCTCGAAAACAATTTCTCGGGCGGCGTTCGCACGTCGCGGTTAACACAATTTTATTCGGGCATAAAAAACGAGCTCATCATGCAAACGCCAAAGTCGGAGACGCCCGGAGCCCGCGGTAAAACAATTTATCTGCATCGACGGCATTACGGCGGTGCGCCGTGAATAATATATGTCGCCGCCTGTCACTTCGACATGTCTGTTTGTCTGCCGCGGCCAGGGCTGCGTCTTGCCGTCTTCCCAGTGTTCCCCGTCTTGCCGTCTCCCGCGCGCCGCCCCGCGCCGCCTGCGCTGTCTGTCGTATCGATAACTTTATTCATTGCACAATGCACTCTGAATCGTTTAGTATATTTTAAATATTTATGTCGTCGAGAAACCATGTCGTATTCGATTTGTTTTAATGTTAACTTTAATTCTCAGAATCAAAGTTTTGCATGATTCGAAACATACCAATCTGATATTAATCTTTATCTTCTTCGTTTTTGGTGTTAACAAATTTTATCAAGATATCCAAATAGGATTATACAATAAAAATTAATCTCAATATGCTATAAAAATTAATCTGCGATAATTTGCTGAAAACAAGCACAGCAAATGATTGTCAAAACTTTCATACTTTCTAGTTTCTACTTCTTCAGTACAAACCCTGCGAACTACGATTGCTCATCAATTTGTAAAACATTTGACGTTTTATATTCAAACATTCTTGCAAGTAGCACGTCACATTTCATATTTTTGTAAGCCCTGGCTGAGGTGAGTGGCAGTCGGTAGAGTGAACGCGCGCGAATTAGCTTCCGATAAATATAATCTGTATTTCCGACGCCTCCGACTTGGCTCTTGAGGTGGACATGATAACGTCATGTCGCGATGTCATGTCAGACGTGCCGTCGTGTCAGACCTGCCGTCATGTCATACCGGTCGGGGCTCCCCCGGGAACATCGGAAGATAAAGAGTAATTCACTTAGCAGATGTAAGACGTTTAGGTAAATGTGAATATTGAAGTATCTTGGCATATTTTTTATTTATCGAAAATTCTTATTGTAGGCAGACATCGCTGTAACTGTCTAATATTTTTCTATATGCAGTATGATAATAAAAAAAACTACAATATTCTAGAGATGTGATGACTAGTTGGTAAAGTCTATCCGGCCACTTTTGAAGTCGGCGAATAGTCGACAAAAAGCGCCGATTATCCGGCTCTTTACTTTTTTCATTTTTGCTATTATTAGAATAACATTGAAGAAAAACCTTGAACATTTATAATGTGTTCATTATATACTTAATCGGTCTTACACATTTTAAAATTAAATGAAGTGTTTCTGAAATTACTTGCTACTAAAAAAATATTTTTAACAACAAATTACGTATGTATTAAAAAAATCAAGATGAAATATTTCCTGAAAACCATCAACTGTATGATGTATCATAAAATAAAAAAAAAGTAACGTACGCGAAATAAACATGTTACATGACACGATCCGACACGCCTTCGAAGGCGGCGTGGCCTTCGACAGCAGTAAAAAAAGCGTTACAGAAACTTCCGAAACCATGATCGGCTTCGCCGACTAGTCGGCCGATTAGTCGGCTTCTTTGCAGCCGACTAATCAGCTAGACGACCAAAGTCATGATTGGCACATCTCTACAATATTCACATAAGTATTAAGTAACCACCTACGTATTGTCTATTTTGCTACGCCACCGCTACGCCGTGCTACGAAGTGCTACGAAATAATTGACAAAAAAAGTTACTGAAACGTTAGTCATTAGTCATTACTAGAAAACTTATTAATTATTTTCTAGCAGGATCTCCGCTCATAATATACACTTATGTAAAAAGGTTCACTTGCTACGAAGACTGAGTTTTAATTGAATTTAAACATATTAAAAATATTTTGTTTAACTTAAGAACATTTATTTATTAAACAGCTTTTTATTTATCTGCGTATCATTTTCACTCTGTTCTCTCATCGCTAAAAGGAAATAAAGTATTTTTCAATACGAAATCGATACAAATGACATATTAAAATAACTTTATTTCGATGGAGTTATTCAGAAGACATTAAGTGAACGCGCGGCCGCGGTATGGTAATGGCTGCTTAACATTCGCGCGCTGCGGACGTGACTGCTTTTACAATGATGTTGAGGGTTTTTATCTCTTTATTTCAATTTATCTGATGGACAAATTATCGATGAACTTGAAATAAAGGCACAATGAGTTAGGGTCGTGAAAAAAATCGTTACGGACGGAGGGGGGTTTAAAAAAGAAACAAAATTTTGTGTGACGTATCACGTAGCACGTGGATAACCCATCAGAAAAAAGCTGATGAGTAATGAAGTTAGCGCTTATTTTTGCGAAACGTGATTTGTGTTCGCGTTTGCGCACCAAAAAGTGATAATAATAATTACATGTAGGTAAGCAGTAAGTAGTACTAAGTATGTCAGTTACCAGTTGCTCATCAGTAGGTACCTGTTTTTTTATCAGTATTAACTGAGGTGGTTTATTCTGACTTCTTTCTGAATACAATTATAAATCCTAGTTTTAACATGAATTAAATCAACTCCGTTATAAGTCATATTATAACCAATGTTTTACATTTCGATCACGTCATAAAATTTCCCTCTTTACCGGAATGCAATCACACAAATGACTGTATGATTTTTCTGATTTCCCGATTCGTCGCGCGCCGGCAAACAGTCGTAACTCGTGAATCGAGGAATATTGAAAGAACAAATATTGGCCCACGTGACCTCCGTTGTCTGCCGCACTGGTGATAACTCGTCGAACTCAATCGGTTGACAGTTGACACGCTCCCTATTCACAGTCAAGTTATTAAGGTGACGCCGCGTTAAAGTAAAAAACCGTGTTGGATATGTTTTTTGGAAGCTTAAATCACTCTCCTCTGTTGGCAAAATAGGAATCCCTTATTTTACAGAGGTCTTTTTGATTGATTATTCTGTGTTATAAAAGTTGACCAATCGTGTTATGCTAAGGGTAATTCAAAGATAAAGACGTGATGAATACTGACTTTAATTTCATAGCTATAGGGAGATCGCAGACGACAGACTTTTTGTGCCATCGAGTCTGCGGCGCCCAGTCGGCATATCTCCGTTAGTCATTGCTGAGAAAAATCGATATCGCTACAGCCAAATTATCAAGGCGTCGCCTTAAATTGATCGTTATTACGACTGGGTTATAACGTAAAAAAGTAGCAAAAACTCAAATCAATGAAGTAGGTATTTTCTATTACTTCAATCAATTTGCAAAAACGCCTTTGAAGAGCAAAGACGTTTTTGCAAATGGAAAAAGTAATTTTCGGTATGTGCAAGGCCCAGTGCCGTAAATAGGGCGGTGCCACCGGTGCCCACGCACAGGGCGTAGACTCTGGGGGGGCGCAAAAATGGCCTGACCAGGCAGGTATATTATTTTATACAGCATAATTTCCCACTGCGGCCCTAGTGCTGCACAGTGGGGGTGGTATAATCATATTCGTAAATCGAGCGAAGTCCAGTTCCAATATCATCTAGAAGGTAAGGCCAAGTTAGCCTCGAAGAAGCTTGGTGTTCTCAACAGAGCGAGACAGTACTTCAGTCCGAACCAACGCCTACACCTCTACAAGGCGCAGGTTCATCTTCCTACTCCTCCTATTTTCTTTTGATTAATTTTGTTGCGGGTCTCAAGACAGTTTTAGCATGTCCCTCGGGCTACTGAGATCATATCAAAGGGTTTTCGTGGTTGGATACCGCTGTCGATCCCGGCGACACAGGAGATACAGTGGTGGGAATGTGTGGTGGGCCAAAGCCCGTTTAAAAAAAAAGAAGCAGGTTCGGCCACATATGGAATATTGTTTTCATCAACCGGCGTGAAACAGCGCTTGCGCTGTGTTTCGCCGAGTGAGTGAGTTTACCGGAGGCCCAATCCCCTACCCTATTCCCTTCCCTACCCTCCCCTATTCCCTTCCCTTCCCTTCCCTAACCTCCCCTATTACCCTATTCGCTCTTAAAAGGCCGGCAACGCACCTGCAGCTCTTCTGATGCTGTGAGTGTCCATGGGCGACGGAAGTTGCTTTCCATCAGGTGACCCGTTTGCTCGTTTGTCCCCTTATTTCATAAAAAAAAAAACTCTGGGCAGGAGCGCCAAAATACCAACTGCTCCCTCTGTATCGTATCCAACGAAGGGCCGCTCGAATTGTTGACTGCCATATTGTTTCAAACAGCTTGGACTCCTTGGAATTACGCCGAGATGTAGCTTCACTCTGCATCCTCTATCGGTTGTATCACGGGAAGTGCTCTGAGGAATTGTTCGGAATCATACCACCTGCAACTTTTCGCCATCGTCCCACGCGAAAAATATTCCATCCTCATCACCTTGATGAGTGGCATCTTCCACCGTGCGTTTCTCGCGTAACTTTCTGTCGCGCACTGTAAAACTCTAGAACGAACTGTCACCAGCAGTATTTCCGGACCTATACGACCTGCAAACCTTCAAGAAGAGAGCGTATTCCCTCTTAAAAGGCCGGCAACGCACCTGCAGCTCTTCTAATGTTGCGAGTGTCCATGTGCGACGGTAGTTGCTTTCCATCAGGTGACGCGTTTGCTCGTTTGCCCCCTTATTTTGTATAAAAAAAAGAATTATCACTTACTTTTATAGATACAAGCATAATAATTATTCATTACATCATTTATTTTTAATTTTAGTTATTCGTACATTTTAGAAGAATGACCAACCAAAATTAACCATTCAACATACAGTTCGACAAGGCTGTATATGAACGTGGCGAGAAAAGGAACTAACGCTTCTATCATACAAAAACTTCATTTTTGACAGTTCTCCTTTACCAGCAGCGCCCATTAACATCATTGACATATTCATATTTGAAAGCCTTGTCGAACTGTACAACTACGCGCCGTCATTTAATGAGTTTTTTAACTATTTATTTTTCTTTTGCAAAAAAATGCAAATCCATTTTAAAGAGGGCCGTTTTGTTTTTTTTTTATATATATAATTTGTATAAGTAAATAGTTAATATTCTATAAAACATTCCTGCAGCAGCTGTACTTCTATAATGAGCTGCGAAGTAGATTAAAAGCTAGACTGAAAATTCTGCCGAAAGGTGGCGTCCAGCGTCATACAGTATGACGCTAGTCGCCACCTTTCGGTAGGTATGACTCATAGTGCACTATAATGGTACAGAATATATTATATTATACTACCAAACTATAGCCAAAATTCGCTAAATAGTGGAAATAATCGACATTATATTATGGAAACAACACCCTAGAGTCATTTTACCCACAACACATTAATACAAAAGAACAATAATTACAATTGCCTAATATTGCATCTGGCCCTTTGAAAACCACTGGCTAATGAAAGACACGAGAAAGAAGTCTCAACTCTGGCTATATTTTAGTCGGACAAGAATTAAACCCAATGTGAACATATGTATGTTAAGGATAGCTCCATAAAGTAACGTTAATTACTATTGATTTTGTGAACATAAGGTGCAAAAATAAATATACTAAAATAATCGTAGCTCAGCTCCGATATTACTTAGAATAATTTTTATTACTAATATATGTTTCTCTAATGTAGTGCTACAAAATAGTAATGGTCTTATCCCTGGCCGCTGGAAAAAAAATGACGCCACAGGTCCATACAAAGTTACCCAATGCCCTTTCAAAGTAGCCATTATGAAAAAAAAAATTGAAAACCAGCGTAGCTAGCACGGGGTTTCCCAGTCGATTCTTCGGAAGAAAGTAATGGCAGTTTCTTTCCCATGTCTACATATCTTATTCCCGAGCATGGCACCACCCATCGACTTGAGTTTCAGTGGACAAAGACAAGAAACTCTTTCCATAGCAACCATTAAAGCAACGGCAATTATTTTTTTTTACATTTAGTTTCTTGGTTCTTTTTTTTAATTATGGCACCTCGGCTATAAAACCATGGCCAGTGTCGAGTAAATGGCGGCAAATTCAAAAAATCGACGTGTAGCAACCTTGTCTATAGCCAGAATTATAGTTTTGATCTACGAAATACGAATAATAAAAACTAAGGAACTTTATTATTCGTAGTTTGTAGATCAAAACTATAATTCCGGCTATAGACAGGGTTGCTATACATCGATTTTTTGAATTTGCCGCCATTTACTCGACACTGGCCATGGTTTTATAGCCAAGTGCCATAGTAAAAATAAAAACAGAATCAAGAAACTAAATGTCAAAAGCGGATCGTCATGCTTGACTTATAGATTTTCAAAAGCGAAAGATATCGAGATAGGAAAGAAACTTTTACTCCAATGTTTTTCCGGTAAAACTGTCAAAATTTAGTTTCTTTCGTTTGTCTACGTGCTTGTGCTAGCTATGCAGAACGCTAATCAATAATCAAAAGACAAACTTTGGAAATAGAATGTCGTAAATTAAAAAAATAATAATTTGAATTTAGAATTCATAGCCAATCAAAACTTTTTTGGTTAAAATAGTCTGTACTGCAATACGGCAATTTCATAGGTTAGGTTACCTATTATTCATTGGTTAGCTTAAACCTATTATTTTGAGAAACGATTAAATTGCATTAACTTAACTGGATCATGTGAGTTTGCTTTTTGATAGAACGAACAAGAACAAGAAACTAGCCTGTAATAATGTTGCACTAATTAATAGTTTTATTTTATTTTTCATTTAAAGTAAAATTAAGAAATTAAAAAAAAAAACCCGCCAAATAACTTTAAAAAGTAATGAAATTTTATGTTTTCTAAACTTGTGTAGGTTATAGTGCAGAATAACTCCTATTAACAGGATCATAATTAATTATTATCATCATGATAACCGTCTATAAAATATTATGTCCTTTTCGATGAGACCGCTAATATGAGCCCAATCACATAACCTCTACTTTGGGTTCAAACGAAGCTCGGCTACTATAGAATCCAGCAAAAGCAGCTGCAGCAGCAGCATGCAAATATTAACTGTTTATCTACTTTCTTACTGTCTTACTAGTTGTTGCAATTAAAATGAACCCAAACACGAAACCTCTGCTATAAGTTTGTGAGGAGTTGGATATCCTATTGATTACCAGGTGATGTTGCAGCACCAGGTCAACTTTCCATTAATTTTTAAATATTAAACCCATCAAACGACTGTAAATTGCTAACAGTCTTCCTGAACCAGATAAAACCCAGATTTTCCAGTACTCAGCATGTTGATGATGATGAATTCTAGCTAAGAACACTCTCGATCATGTCAGCTTTCAAAAAAAAAAAAACTAGATCAAAATCAGTCCACCCGTTGGATACTACGATGCCACAGATGTACACAGGCAGACAGACAGACACGTCAAACTTATAACACACCTCTTTTTTGTCGAGGGTTAAAAATACGCTTCGATAAGGATCCATTTACATCACAGTTATTAAGCATCATAGGTTTTCAAAATAAAATAATCAACATTTTCTTTCCCTAAGTAAAGCTTCCTTGAAAGTGCAGTCACCATTTTGAAATGACGAAAATCAGGGTACAAAATAAACAAGCACGGTTGATTTCTTCCAAGTAAGGGTATAGATTGTGGAGCGCACTCCAGTGATTTTCAGCGAGACTGGCTATTTGCTCAGGGAACCTTCGGGCAGCAGTGCAAATACCGGTCGTTGGACAAAGTACCGGTAGTTGGACAAGATACCGGTAGTTGGACGAAATCACCGAAGGCGGTAATGCGTGAAGTTTACACGGAGATAAGGACAATTGATAGCGTTCTTACGAATTGTTATGTTGGGTAATGGGAAATGTGAGTATTATTTTATGTGATTTCCGCGTAGTTTACTAAAATACTTTTAAATCAACGTAATCAAAACATTGCTACTTTTGTCTGTAGACTTTTAACTTAGACTTTATAATGGATCCATTTGTTAGGCTGTTCATCTCTCAGATGCCAGGCTGTAAGTACCTACTACCTAGTACCTCATAATGCCCTTAATAATTAACTAGATAGTTTAAAAAAAAATCGATGATGACTTTTTCTTAACTTTGTACTACAAATCTTCTTGTCTTTGTACTAAATAACTTTATATTAGAAGTTAGATTATTAAAGCCTTGTAAATGATTTAATATTTGGACCAACTAATCTAAAGTGGGGTGAGTAACTAAAGCAAACAAAGAAATTAAACGAAAACCAGACTACAAGATTTATGTTGTCAAAAGTGCTCATCAGTCTACGGTCTGAACGTAAAGCTCATAAGATTTGAGATTTTTATTGATTAAATTTTAAAATCTATTGGATACCTATTAATAGCTCGGCTAGGTAGCCAAGCCACTTTAGCACAACTAAAATAGAGCCTTAATTGGGTAATTAAGGCTTTATTTTAGCAGTGCTCTTCTGTTAAAAAAATTCTTAAGCTATTGGTTTACCGATTAAAAAGCAATGAATAAATAAAATAAAAATCAATTTAAGATTTCCATTACGACAAACTTGAAAAAGCTGCAACTGAAAACCATTGTCCAAAATAATTAATCTTTAAATATTATGTAAGTACGTTTTTTGTTATAATGTGACTTTTGTTTGTTATTTTTGATCTTGTACGTATATGAGTCTGGGATACTTGAAATAAATTATTATTATTATTATTATTAAAAGATCTCTAGCAGACATTATACATACTTTAATCAAATAGGTAGAACATCTATTTGATATACTTTAATCAAATAGATGTTACGGGAGTATAAAACATTATATCTTGCTGAAAGAACCTCTTTTATTTCCTTCGAAAAAGCACAAAAATCCAATGATTGTTTCATTTTCAGGCGTGTATTTGCACTTAAATTATTGGTGTAGCATCAATTTCATGTAGACTGTTATAATAGTACTTGTACTGTGACTGCAGTAAATATTGTATCTTTACGAAAATATATTTTATTACACTACACTAATCGTTCCTGTCAGCAGGAACGATTAGTGTTTTATTTAAAACTAGCTGCTGCTGTGTCCCGCGGTGTTACCCGCGGCTGAAGTGAAATATAATTAAAGACTATGAAAAGTACCAATAATAGAGTCAAAATGGAACGTTGTATGGTATGATGATTTATGGTAGTGATGATGATGATGACGATGAATGTAATTTGCATTGTAGCATAATATGCTTTCCGTTCTCAAAACAACACTGAAACTCCTAAACTTGTATTTATTCTTTATAGAGTTAGGAGTTCTCTCATCACCTTCCGAACCATGGTATACTTCGGTGCAAAATGTTACTTGTTTATAGTTATTGGTACCATTTGCTTAGAGTACTTCTCACAAAACCGAAGTCACCAACTAATATTATGAAGCGGACAGAGTTTGTTTGTTTGTTTAAACGCGCTAAGCTCAGAAACTACTGGTCTGATTTGAAAAATTTGTTCAGTGATAGATAGCTTATTTATCGAGGAAGGCTAAAGGTTATATATTATCAGTATTATCACGCTAAGACTAATAGTAGCAAAGAAACAGAGGAAAATGTGGAAAAAAACCGGAATAATTATTTGAAAGGGCAACTACTGGAGCAATTTTTATGTTATTTGGCACAGATAAAAAGTAGACCACGTGAAGGATCATAGGCAATTTTTTGTGGGCTAGTTTGTCTGTGAAATTCCTAATTTACGCATAATTTACACGAAGCCGCGTGGAACGTCTAGTTTACATATTATACATTTTGAGAAGTACCCTCAATTACTTAAGGTACCAAATTGGCATCATACCGAAAGAAAATTTTTGAAAATCGGTTCACAAACAGCGGAGTAATCGTTGAACATAAAAAACGAACATAACACCTCCCCCATTTTGAAAGTCCGTTAAAATTGTAGCATATATTGTGTCTATTGTGATGTATAAAAGCTACATTAAGCATTATAAAATTTCATTTAATTCCATTCAATAGTTTTTGCGTCAAAGAATAACAAACATCCATATATCCATAAATACAAATTTTCGCCTTTATAATATTAATATTATATTATAATAATTATAGTAGAATAGCAGGATTTACAACGCAATTTTTTTTTAAGCACCATAATCAGGGCATGGCATGGCAAGGACAGGAACTTCGATCTCCTACTCTTCCTTAAGTTCTTTTTGTTAATTTCGTTTACTTTAGAGTTTAGACGCATTCTTTCGGCATTTTCTTTCGGGAACTCTTAAGGTTTATGTTGGTGTTTACCACCTGATACACAGGTTTACAATGGTGGAAATGTACGGCATTATCCCCATATACTATGTCGGGCCACTCGAGGAGAAAATGGTTGACCAAAAGACCTCTGCCCAACAATTTTGAAAAAGTTGGGCACATACAGGGTTTGTATTTTCGACAGCAATGCAACAGGTGAAAGTTTTTTACTAAATTAAATTTCGGTACACATTTTTTGAGTAGGTACATGTCTAGTGTCTTGTACTTTGAATGAAACTTTCGCTTGGTCTTTAATATCTTGGGACTTAGGACTCCCAGGTTGGAACAGTTTTCATGATCTTTGCGCAAAATACGGGAAATACCGCCTATTTTTTTTAAAAGCAACTTGCGCCTGCACATGGCAAGTTTCATATAATATTATTACTAAGCCTATTGTTAAGAGCAAGTTGTGTTTGTTCGGTGTAGGTATCGCTTTCGCTCCGTCTCATTTTCCGTCTTAAATAATTCGCGTCCAATCAGTAAGCGAAGTGATCTGAACAATGTTGGTGCAGTTCTGATATTCGGGCTATTGAGTTATGACAATCGTCGATGCTGCAGTTAATTTGCCGACAGGCTCCGCCGGCCGGCGCTTTTGTGTCTTGTTCTAGATTCTAATTGAAACTATTTCGGACACAGGACAATGCGGCATTGTCCGCGTGTCCGCCGGTGTTTGCCGCCTTTATTAATTCAGGGGGGCGTGGCGGGGAGTGGGCGGGGCGGGGCGTGACCCGCCCAGCGGCGCGGCGCAGTTGGCGGCAAACGTCTTCGCCGCTTCAGTCGGTCCGCTGACGCGACGTCCGCTGCTCATTTCCGCGCGAATCTTGTGCCAACTTTTCTCCGATTGTTGAGCCAACTTTGCGACGTGCTGCCGATTGAGACGAGTGCTAGTGCGTGCTCCGAGGAAGCTGTATTGACCCCCGCCGCCCCGCGTGACCTCGCACGACCTCACTTACACGCCAAGTAAGATTTAAATTAATTTAAACTTTGATAGTTTATAATTATTATAAAGCTAGACTTAAATTAATATCGTGGGTCGGATTCATTATCGGAACATTTCCGAAAATTCCGTTATTTGAGAAAGTATGGAGAAAGATAGAAAAATAAATTTTATTTCCAATTCACTAACAGTGTAGCTCAATAAACTAGGCTATATATTGTATTATAAGCCAATTGGCTTATAATTCAATAAAAAAATAAATAAACACAAAATGATCTCCATATAAAATTATATAGAATATTCTAAAAAACTTTAAAGGTTAATTAAATAATTACCTACTCACAACAGTGTCATTTTGAAATGTTCCATGACCAAAAATATAGTAAATAAGGCGAGGTTTTATCTCAATCGAAAACGATAAGTTTGCACACAATCAAAGACCAAGCTTGTACGCATCGCAATAAGATTCATTTTAGCTTAGCATAAAATTGTAGTTTCTAGGGGCGGATCTTCTCTATTTTTTATGTATTTTTTAAATAGGTAGTAGGTACTTATAAAACTTTTTTAAAGTACTTGAAAGAAACTTGGGAAGTACAAAATATGGTAAATCAACATAATTTAAATATGCATGGTATAATCCATAGTGATTTTTATTTTTTACGTATCTTATTTGAGTACTTACCTAATTTTTATATTCACTTCCTTATTATTTTCGACATAAAATTGTTTTAATGGTGTAAAAAGTCAATGACTTCGAGAAACGCTTATTTTTCTTCGTATTAGAATTTGTTTAAACCAGTGATTTTTAAGAAAAATTAAATAAATTGTAAAGAAATATATTATCTATAATTTTAGAATTAATCAGTTAATCTGATTTAACTGTAAGTACACGGAGGCCTAAGTAATGATGTTAATGCTAAATTTGCTAATCTACGTGTAACTTACCTACACTCAGGGCCTGTTTCACCACTTCCTGATAAGGCTATCCACCAATTAACTTGACAGATCAAGTATGGAGAATCTGTAAAAAAGTTGTGAATAGCCTATTAGGCACTTTATCAGAAATTGGTGAAACAGGGCCTCAATAATAATTATTCGCATAAGCTGGATAGTACTGGATTAACAGTAATTATACCTGTCAAAATACAATTTTGCGTTACAAAAAGAAACTCTACGCAAAGACAATACAATCTAGTTTTGAATGAACACAACTCTAGCAAACAGTTTCTTGGTGACACGATGTTGGTTAAAAATGACTTTTAACGGATATTTATAATATTATATGTTGGGATGTAATGTATATCCATGATATTATACTACGATTTGACGACCTCTGTGGCTCAGTGTTAGAGCGCATTGGTAGCTCAAGCCGGGGGTCACGGGTTCGAATCTCGCCGACGCGACGGAACAAAAAGTTTTCAAAGTTATATGTATATGTATCATATTATAATAAATAAGTCATATATGTATCATATAATAAAAATTTAAAATATATGCATAGTATAAAAGTATTAAATATATTTCCGTTGTCTGGTACCCGTGACACAAGTTCTTCAGGTACTTAGGTAGCACGGGGCCAGACTGACGTGGTGTGATGTGAAGCGTCCATAGATATTAGTATTAGATATTAATAATTTTATCATCTACTCTACCATGTATAGTACTAATTATTATTAAAGTTATAACCTACTTCAAAAAATTTAAATCACCAATTTACCAACTAATTTAATAATGAATAACTTTAAGTACATATTATTATATTTCATAAGCCTACTGAGATTAGAGATAATATTATGTTTTGTCTTTTTGATTAGTTTTGTCTACCCAATGAAAAAAAAACCGCCTCATCGAAACTTTATTGGCAGAAAACCAATTCTAACAAATCAATCGTCATCTATTTGAATTGCGTTTTTCCGCGCTCGGGATAAAAATGTCCCGCCCGCCCAAACCGTGTTCCGCCCGCGCCCGGCCCCGCTCGGCCCCCGCTCAGCCCCCGCTCAGCCCCCGCTCGCTTAGCCCCCGCTCCCCGCTCAAATCATCGCTGACAATGTCGCCGGGCTTTATTGGCCCCCGATCTTTTTACGGCCATTCCGCGGATCGTTTTCCCATTTCCATTGAGATACTTCGGTCGGGAGTTCCTTAAATGACCGTCTTTTTGTCGAGTGAGCTTATTTTGTTCGGAGATCAATTCGTGAATTGATAAAGATTTTTAAAAATAAAAGTACTGACGGCAAAAACAAAAACCTTAAGTTTTTTATAAATTTTTATTTCTTAAAAAATATTTTTCGCGGTTATAATATTTGAAATAATTGAATAATGTTGAGAGGTATATTTTTATTTATATAATGACGCCCGCTAATCCGTTGCGCCGAAACTCGTTCATCGCGCGGGAACCGTGCATTGTTCTAGGACGAAAAGTATCCTATGTCCTTTTCCGGGACTTGAGTCCGACTGATTTGGCTGTTTGGCATGGAGGTACTTTGAAGTACCTCCATGCCAAATTTCAGCCAAATCGGTTCAGCGATTTGGGCATGAAGAGGTAACAGACAGACAGACACACTTTCGCATTAATATTAGTATGGAAGTATGGATACTGGTTCATATCCAGAACACCCACAGAGTTTTTTTTAAATAATATCTATGGACGCTTCACACCACGTCAGTCTGGCCCCGTGCTAAGTACCTGAAGGACTTGTGTTACAGGTACCAGACAACGGAAATATATTTAATACTTTTATACTATACATATATATAAGATTTTTATTATATCATACACATATTTAATACACATCCATGACCCAGGAACATTGAAAAACTTTTTTGTTCCGTCGGCGGGATTCGAACCCGCGACCCCCGGCTTGAGTTGCCACACACTCTAACCATTGAGCCACGGAGGTGATCTTACGTTTCACAAGGTTAGGTATGAATCTATATATTATATAAAACTCAAAGGTGACTGACTGATTGACATAGTGATCTATCAACGCACAGCCCAAACCACTGGACCGATCGGGCTGAAATTTGGCATGCAGGTAGATATTATGACGTAGGCATCCGCTAAGAAAGGATTTTGATCAATTCCACCTCCAAGGGGTTAAAATAGGGGTGGAAAGTTTGTATATAATAATGCTTCTTAACGCGAGCGAAGCCGCGGGCAAAAGCTCGTTGGGTATAAGTATTAAAAATTAGCATTTACAGCTTTTATTATTCCTATTAAAATTTAAGTAGGTATCCATATTACAGTACAATGTAACTTAATATTGTTCCTACAATAACAAGCAATATTAAAAATATTTTTGCAAAATTTATACCCGTCATAATTAAACAATAAAAAGTTTATGTTTGTGTTATTTTGTCTCCTTAACGCCATCTTTTATAAATAAAATGTTGAAATATATACTGTAAATTAAGTCCATTATTTAAGAATAATTGTAATCCATAAATTAAAATAGCAAATAATAAATATATTTTTTATATGACACTTATAACCATAATTCAAAAAGTTATTGATAAATCGTATTCAGCCAAGCCATACATAATTATTTACTGATAAGTAGAATTTGTTGAAGTTAAGGTCGGCAGAGTTGGGCCGTGTACTGTGTAGATTCAGAAGCTTGGCTCTACATGAGATCTGGTATCTTTTTCACAGGGAAAACCTTATGTGGTCGTCTTGGCGACATTTTACATGAATAAAATGTTCTTGGTGGGATACTAATTACTTGACTATAATTAAGAGAAGATTTTCACATAAGCCTCACATATTATCTGCCAAATTCTTCATTAAATTAAAGTTAAATCATCATTAAATGACTCTGTGCAGCTGTTTCAATATGGTCTTTAATTTTACTAGGTACATACTTCAATTCAATTCGTAAAACTTTTAAAAGGCAAGGATTATTGTTTAATCGGCATCCAAATTTGAAAACCTACTAAAATAAAGATACTTACTTTATCAAGGGAGTATCGACTATACTTTTCTACTCGTGATTTTTTTAGTGTCACTGCAGTATTTAAAGAAGAAGGGGCATTTTTGTATGGGACCCGTACCCAAGCTGTAGCACGTTGAGACATACATCAAATGAAAGGGCTTGAAAAGTTGTACATGTTCTTGTATGACATAAAACCTCTAAACCATGGGAGAAAAAATTAATGAAGGTGGAAGGTATGCCACCAATGTAGTACACATTGGTGGGTACGAAGTGCCCCTCCTTCTTTATTATATAATATCTACGGGTATGTACATCCAAAAAAATTCAGCTTGGGCTGCAGTTATTTAATTTCTTTTTTACTAATTACAGTCCTTCATTATATTTGTAACATCCTTACTATAATTATTACTATTATATCTTATCTTATATATATTTATTTATTATATAATATTTATAATAATTTCATACAACTCAAAGGTGACTGACTGACTGACATAGTGATCTATCAACGCGACGCACAGCCCAAACCACTGGACGGATCGGGCTGAACATGCAGGTAGATGTTATGACGCGACGTAGCTTAGGCACGTTAGGTTCTAACCGAATTGATATATAATAGGAGAAGAAAGTTTGTATGCAACTTTGTCAATTTTAAACCGATCGGGCTGAGGCTTTGCAGACATAAAGCTACTATGACGTGGGACGTGGCCATTCCCTAAGAAAGGATTTCGATAAATTCCAGCCCTAAGGGGATAAAAGAGGGGATGAAAGATTGTTTATATTTTTAATTTTACAACAATACTCCTAAACGCGACCGAAGCCGCGGGCAAAAGTTAGTTATAACTTATAGAATAAAATATGTCAACGACTTATAAGCCCGGCCGCACATTGTCCGAAATTTCTGATACGAAACAGTTGAACGTCCGCGCTGTCTCTTACATTTTGTACTGAGCCGAGTGAGCTCGTACTCGCCGGAAGGATATTTCGGATTGTGTGCGGGGTGGCGGTCCGGTGAAATTCAACTGTTTCTGATCAGAATTCGGACAATGTGCGGCCGGGCTAACAGTCCTGATGATGATGTTATTGCAAACGTTGACGAATGTCACTAGGGCTGTCGATTATATCACAAAAGCTTGACACGACAATAGTTAAGGCTGTTTAGTGTTTAGACGCAGCCGCAGCGGCAGCCCTGTAGCATTTAATTGGCTGATCCAGTACGGAACAGGATATCAACTGATCTGACATCAGCGGACATATTGACTTGGCGATCTCGTTCCACGTTTTGTGTCGATAATCAGACCTTATTCCTGTGGTAATAAAGGTCAAAAGTGATACACAGCAAGTATCTGGACTGTGCGTATTTTAACTTTAATTTAGGTATTACTTACTATAATCTATTTCGTGGATGAAAAATCGATGTTGAAGGCCCATTCTCAGACTCCTGATAAGCAGACAAAATTTTATCAAAATTAGTGCAGCCCCTTCGGAGAACATTTGCAACACCACGACAAGCGACAAGCAAATTAATTTAAGTTTTAAGCGAGCAAACAAGAACATCTGGCCTTAATAGTAACAACAATTAAGAAAAACGCCATATTTACGGCCTCTATCTAAGCAAATAAGAAATAATGAAAGGGTAAATAATGGGCATTAGAGGCGGTGATAATGAGACTACCGCCGTACGGAGTTGTATGGTAGTATGTTGTATGTGGATGTATGATACGGGCGGATAACGAAGCCCTCGTTATCGTGACGGATTAGAGTGCTACGCGACTAACGACACACGGGCGCGCGTGTGACGCTGAATATGCAGATTGACACCTTAATTTGTCGGGTTATACTCGACGTATTGCTTCCACTAATGGTTTGTAAGTCGGTAATATCATCTGTATTTAGACTTGAGTTTAGTGCTAAACGTAATTGAATACCATCGGAAACTAGAGATCTTGATCAAAAACATTTTCTCTACATCTCTACATCTACTTACATAATAGAAAGCCATAATGTAACCAAGCACATTTTATTGCTAGGGCCAGTCAAGTTTCAAGTAGCATGACAGGGTTTCATATTGTAATGGTTTTGACCAATTTCATACAGTACTTTCATAAGTGTCAAAATTGTATCAAATTACAAAATTTTACTACTTTCATGGCTTAGATCATAATTATAGTTGGTGCGTTTTATGATGATATGGGTGACACATAATAATTGACAATAGTAGAGAAGTTACCTAAAAAAATAATCGATAATTTAAAAATATCGAATCACTTCGTAAAGGAATTGCAATCGAAATTATCGATTTCGTACTGACGTTTCAGAGTGGCGCCAGCGATTTAAAATAGCCGCCCTTTTTATCGATTTGATTTCGATTCAACAGTGTCAATCTCTATTGGCATAAGTTCCGTTTCATGCATCTGACATTTTTCAAATATTTTCGTAACAATAATTTTTACTCCTGTTTACACAGTTAATATTTATAATTTTATATTAATAAGTTAGCATTTAGTAACTTTTCATTTTCATTCATTTACAATTATAGGAAACATTTGTTTTTGTAGATGGAATATAATTTATTACATTTTGATTTTTTGTTTTGTTGTTAAAAAAAATCCGTAGCAAGGAATATGAGAACTGTCACACATATGATCTAAACGCACAAACTATAACGATAAAATGGCAAGGTATTTTTTAAACGATACCACTTTTAATACCCAATCAATTTTGTCGCCATATCGAAAGCACCTTGCATAATGTTTTTAGTTCGGGAGACAAACGCGCGGTAATCGCTTAAAAATCGCTCAATACTTCACGCTACCGACTTTACGCTTGTTTAGCTGAAAGCGTTGTTAATTGCGGCTTCCTTCCCATAATAGTTTTGTAGTTTTTACACAAAATATTATTTGGGGAAGGAATACTTACCTTGCATTGAAAAAAATGTTTGGGAAAAATTTTAATACGCTCTCTTTTTTTAAAGTACCCTAAGTAATTAAAGAAAAACGTTTTTAGGGTTCCGTACCTCAAAAGGAAAAAACGGAACCCTTATAGGATCACTTTGTTGTCCGTCTGTCCGTCCGTCCGTCTGTCAAGACCCTTTTTCTCAGGAACGCGTGGAGGTATGAAGCTGAAATTTATATCAATTACTCAGGTCTACTGTCCCTTGAAGCTGTGAAAAAATCAAACTTCTAAGCCAACGCAATCAAAAGATACAGCCGTTTATGCCGCAAATTTTCGACACTTGCAAGGGAATCAAAACCTACAGGGTGCTTCCCGTGAACTCAGAATCTTGAAATTTGGTACGAAGCAACGTCTTATAGCATAGATAAAGGAAAAATTACGAAAACCATAAATTTTTAGTTACATCACATAATATATATTTTTTTAATAATTTTAAACTTACTACCCATTTCCTCATAAACGCGTAGAGGTATTAAATTGAAATTCATACCAAATACTCAGGTCTATAATACCTTTAAGCTGTCGGAACCCTCGGTGCGCGAGTCCGACTCGCACTTGGCCGGTTTTTTTTTTATCTTTATCTACTTCCAAAAAAGGATGTTTCTCAATTTATTATTTAAAAATAACCATTTATGCAAAGTGTAACAAAACTAAGTGATAATACTTTAGAGGTGTATGAGTCTCCAGAATAGAGTTTACTGTGAAACTAGCGACGATGAAACTTTTTTTAATTATATAGTAGGTACATTATTACATTATAACAAACCAAAATTGTTTAATATTAAGTAACACATTACCACAAATAGATGTGGTTGACGTTAACAATATTTTTTACTCTACGTTAAATAATTTAACTTATGATAAGTATTTCTTATCAAAAATTTTTACTAGACAATTAGCTCAATGGCTATATAATTTTATAGTTTTAAGACCAGCCAAAAAATTGGCTAAGCCGACCACTGCTTTTATTGAGCAGTGTTCTTATTCTGACTATAATGTAAATGAGAGTTTGGAACATGTTCCAAAAGATTTAAATTAGATTATAGAACAACAGAGACCCACTCTGGCAAAGTATTAAACAATAATAGTAATGCCTACCACCATAGTGAGAATTCTATACAAAACTGTATATTTAATATAAACCTGGTGCATCAAAACTTGCAAGAAAAATAGGAAAATAATTAGATTGAGTTATTTTTGAATGAATGTAACATTGACATTTTGTGTGTATCAGAACATTGGTTAAAAAATTATGAATGGATATTTAATTATTCTGATCACCAGCTAGCAAGTTCGTTCAGTCGAGAGAATGCTATTAGGGGTGGCTCCTTAATATTGATTAAGAAAAAACTTAAATTTAAAGAACGTAAGGATATTATTAGACTGTCAACTGAACGAATTGCTGAGTTAGCCTGTATTGAGTTGAGCCACCTTATTATTGTAAGCGTATACAGACCTCCATCCGGCCTATATGATTCTTTTGAACAAATAATGGAGCAAGTGTTAACAAAAGTGTGTGCATCTAACAAAAAGATTATAATATGTGGTGATTTCAATATTAATTTACTAGATTCAAACTCCACCACTGCTAGATTCACATCATTGTTCAAGTCGTATAACCTTATTAATTTATTCAACGAGCCGACAAGAATTTGTGATACAACTGCGACTTGCATAGATAATATTTTCACAAACATAAGTCCCTACAGGAAGGAAATAATTAATGTATTAAGCTCTGATCACTATGGACAGTTAGCTTCATTTAATAATTTAAAGATAATAATTTTAAAGGAAAAATTGAATATATACCTATAAATACAAAACGTATTGTGAAGTTTAGAAGTAAATTATTAATTTATTATCAAGTTTTGAGAACTTGAATGTATCAAATGATCCAGACAAAGCATTTAACAATATATTTAATAGAGTAAAACAGCAATATAACGCTGTATTTATTTCTAAAACGGTCAGCTTGAATAATAAAAGAAATAATTTCAAAAAATGGGCAACTGCAGGTATTATTGTAAGTAGACAAAAATTGTATGATTTGTATAACGAGAAAACTATAAACCGGAGTGAAGCTTTTAAATTGTACGTCAAGAAATACTCGAAAACTTTTAAAAAGGCCTGTCAAGCAGCGAAGGCACTTCACATTAAAGAGAAAATTAGAGACTCTAAAAACAAAGTGAAAACCACCTGGAAAATAATTGCGGATGAGACTGGAAAAGTCACCTGTCGTAACTCTAAATTTGAACTTTTAATTAATGATAAAAAAATCAATTCTGATCTTGAGGTTGCGACAGTCTTTGAGAAGTTTTTTGCAGACATTTCAGTCTCAACTACAAAAAACTTAAATTCATCACCTACAGTTGTAGAAAAAATACTTGAGAGAACATGTCAAGGAATGTGATGTCAATTTTATTTTTAAAGATATTGACTCCAGAGATATTATCAAGACTTTCAAATCAATCAATATTAAAAGTACCACTGATCTCTGGGGTATGTCCACAAAAATTATAAAATCAGTAATTGACATCATTGCCCTTTACCTAGCCTTAGTTTTTAATAATTGTATAAATAATGGTGTGTTCGCAGACTCAATGAAGCACAGCAAGGTGATGCCTCTATTTAAAGCTGGGAAGAAATCAGACCCAGCCAACTATAGACCAATATCCATATTGCCGACTTTAAGTAAAATCTTTGAAAAAATAATTTTAAATCAATTACTTGCTCACTTTAACTCAAATAATTTATTACATAATAATCAATTTGGTTTTACTAAAGGTCGGTCGACAACAGATGCAGGCATTAGTCTTCTGTGTAGTATTTTTGAAGCTTGGGAGGGGTCGCAGGATGCACTTGGTATTTTCTGCGATCTCTCTAAAGCATTTGACTGTGTGGAGTATGATACTCTAATAAGAAAACTTCACCATTATGGTATGGTGCACGGCACTTAAGCTTTTAAAATCTTACCTCACAATTAGAACGCAGAGGGTGGAAGTTAACTCCATAAGGTCTAATGGAACCAAAATAAAACTAGGTGTGCCACAAGGGTCCATTTTAGGCCCTTTTCTTTTTCTCATCTATATAAATGATTTACCTTATCTTGTTAAAGATAAGCATGAGATAGTACTTTTTGCTGATGACACTTCACTAATTTTTAATGTGAAGAGGCGACAATTTAATTATAACGAGGTAAATAGTGCTCTCTCAAAAATAGTACATTGGTTTAATGCTAATAATTTACTTTTGAACTCAAATAAAACAAAATGTTTAAAATTTATCTTGCCAAATGTTAGGCAAGTACAAACCAATGTACTAATAAATGATGAGAAAATGAATTTAGTAGACACCGCCGTATTCCTAGGCATAACGCTGGATTGTAAGTTACAATGGGGTCCACATATTGCAAAACTGGCAGATAAGCTTAGTTCTGCAGCATATGCTGTTAAAAAAATTCATGAAATCACTGATATAGAGACCGCGCGATTAGTATACTTTAGCTACTTTCATAGCATAATGTATTACGGCATCCTCTTGTGGGGAAACGCGGCGGACATTAATACAATATTTGCGCTGCAGAAGCGAGCTATTCGTTCTATTCATAAGATGTCGTCTTTTGAATCTCTTAGAGAAAAATTTAAAGAAATAAGAATTGTGACCGTCGCATCTCAATACATTTTGGAAAATCTCTTATATGTTAGAAAGAACATAAATATTTTCAAAAAGAAAAGTGATAATCATAATGTAAATACTAGAAGTAAGAACAAGTTAGCAATACCAATGTTCAGACTAGTCAAAGTAAGCAAATCCTTTAAAGGCCAATGTATACGCATAGGCGTATACATACTATTGTATAGACAATAAAATCCCAGAAAATGTTCAAAATCTTCCTTTAGACAAATTTAAAAAAGCAGTTAAAGAACGTTTGTGTGCTAAAGCGTATTATAAAGTCAATGATTTCATCGAGGACAGCACACCTTGGGAATAGGGTGGCTCCTTGCAGGTTACTTTTATTTTATTTTTGTTACATAGCTGTAAGCCATAATATTGTAATTTTCCATTTTTTTAGTAAAAGATGGCCCCGTGCGAGTTTCTTACGCCGGTTCTTCTCGGCGGGGTAGTTCCCGAACCGGTGGTAGGCAACGTAGTTTCTTCGTTCGACTTTCAAAAAGTGTATCATGATACCCATTTTGAATAAAAAGATATTTTATTTATTTTATTTTTATTATGAGGTATGACGTAGAGGTCATGAATATACTGCCCCCGTAGACAAGTGGCAAAACGCTAACGCTAACGCTAGCGCTAGCGCTACAAAATGTATGGATCTGACATTAGTATTCGCTAGCGAAGCGATGACTTATGTCAAATCGCATACATTTTGTAGCGCTAGCGTTAGCGTTAGCGTTAGCGCTTTGCCACTTGTCTACAGGCCCAGTGTACATTTAGCTGTCACAGCTGTGGTAGTAACTAGTGTCTAATCAGCTGGACAGACAGACAACTACACTAAACATGTCCGAGTGACGTCATTACGATAATAGCTTGCTGCATGTTAATCAGTACAGCTACTATAGTTAGCACTGAGCTTGTAGTCCGGGATGATAAATCATACTAATATTATAAAGGCCAAAGTTTGTGAGTTTATATGTTTGTAAGTTCTTCACGTCTAAACGGCTGGTGCGATTTTAATCAAATTTGATATGGAGTTAGTTGATATCCAGGATTAACACATATGCTACTTTTAACTGTAGGAAAATATCGCAATTTATTTTCCCCGGCTAACACCGCGGGGCACAGCTAGTAAATAATATTTACTGAGGTAAGCGATTCTTTTTTTACCATAGATGTTGGCTGATTCCCAGACCTACCAGATAGGCACACAAAATTCATAAAAATCGGACCAGCTACCAGCTACATTAAAAGTTTGTCAACAACCAAACTTTTCAAAGCACAAAAAACATCGTATAAACTATTTAATTTCGGTATGTTTTAACTTTTAAATAATAATTTTAAGAAAGGTGTTAAAATACGCATCAACAATAAAATAGTAATAAAATAAACTGAAAATTATCAGAGCGAGCGAAGCGAGCCCTACTATATCCCAAAAACTGAGCACTTTTGTTGTATACTTTACGGAAAACTGTTAACATAATTTTTGAAGTAATTTTATTTATATGTAGATGTGTTATCACCAGTCAGTCAAGGTTTGGTTACTATTAAGTATTAAAATATATTTAAAAAATCTGCCTTAAAGATTAACCACTCAGAAAAAATTATGCGAGTCTCACAAAATATTACATTTTTAGTATTTTATCGTAAGACGTGTTACGTGTTGACTACATTTGAAATGCAAGTAAGCACCTTATCATTTATAACTGTTAATACGGTAATATACATATTGTATTACCAAGTCGTAAAAAAACTTCACACATAAAATGTACAAGTAGTTTTATTTTTCCAGATTTTAAAATGTGATCTTTATAAAATTTATAAAAGGGCTTTCCTAAAATTGCTAAAGTTTATTAAGGATTAATGTTTTTTAAGATAATTTTTAAAATTTCTATTTTACAACATTAGTTATCTAAGATCATATTCTGTGTTAGTCTTATTCAATAAAAAATAAAAGTGGCAAGGTCCATTTTTTCTACACTTATAAGTTATACGAGTATTATACCACGATAGAACATAGTACATACGCGCCTTTTTATCGCGGACAATGCACGGATTCCGTCGGATTTTATTTTGCACAATTTGCAGGAAACCATATTAATGTAAATTTCCATAGGTACAAGTCTTTCAATCGTTAAAATTGATATACGATTCTTGAACACACGATTATTGTAAAACACAACATTTACAGATACCTGAAATCGGTGAAAATGGTTTTCTAGTAACAAGCGAGTGCGAAAGGATTCAGGGAGCGCATTAAAACCAGATGAGGGATAAAAGTTCCCGCAAATGATGCTAAATGGTACGCGCAGACCGGCGACAGTTGCAGTTTAAACTTAACTAAATTGTTTGATTTGAGTACAGCTGATAGTATGCAGAAAAAAATCTAAATTGAGGACTAGGTACTATCAATCTATGCTCCTAATATAAAAAATGTAGAAGTTTAGATTAAAATGGAATAGATGAATAATGTTATTTTATTTTACAGTAAACTGTACAAAAATTTAATGTCGTCGTAACTTAAGTTGAGAATTAATTACAAACATTTTTTAGTGAAATTTTAATGTATTAATCTTGTACCTTTTTATTTGTGAATAATTTATGACTTTACATACGTTGTTAAAGTTAATGCTTATATAATGTTAGCACAAAAAGTTTAAGATTCATGTGAAATAATAATTGCTGTTATTTATTAATAAATGTTCTCTTTAGGCACTTTATATAGAAACAAAAAATTATTGTTTTACTTAAATTGCATGTCAAGAATTTAGACATTAAAATTATATCTACTAAAAACTCACTTGTATTCAAGATAAGCAAGCGTTAAAAAAGTATAATAATTAATGATATAAAAATTATAATAGCACATTCGAAAAAAAAAATCTATTTTTTTAGCTTCCACGCACTAACGCCTTGATCGGTTACCGTGAACTCAACAGAGTTGTATTATGCAGATACATTTATGATTTTTTTACATTTATTAAAATTAAAAATGTTATTTCTTACGCCATAACTTTTCAAAGACGTTTTTATTTTTATTTGCTATTTAGCTGTTTTATCCTTTGACGTCATTCAAGGAAAACTCTTATTGTTTTGAGTTTTCCATTCACAGCGTACTGTCAAATCATAATATCCATACCGTATTTATGGGGGGAAACATACTTTCAGAATTCCTTTTTAACCCCCGACAAAAAAGAGGGGTGTTATAAATTTGACGTGTCTGTCTGTCGGTCTGTCATGGTATTTTTTTTATCTTTTGCGATTATTGTGATGGTTAAAACGTATTTATGTGAAAATTTTGTATGCGGCTATAAATTTTTTATGGTATAGACGTGGAGATGAATATAATATTATATTTCATTTGAAACGAAAATATCCTTACAGTGTGACTCCTAATTCTTTAAAATGGTACCTGAAAATCGCTGATATTTGTGAAAAAATGTGATAGCGTCCTTAAGAAATTTAAAAAAGTGTAAAGTGATATTTTAGTCCATAATTGTTGTCATGGTGTGTCGGGGGACCGCTAATGTAGATGTTTGATGTCACATAACATTATAGTTTAAGGGTCAGTTCACAGCGAACCGAATCGAGACAATCCGTGACATGGCGATACAAAATGCAAAATACACTCTTGGCGACACACCGTGACAACAATTATTATGGACTATAATATCACTTTACACTTAGGAATTATTTAAACTTAAAGTCAGTAAGTAAAATATATTATTTCATTACTTTTTAAAGTTGTTTGGCGGGGTTTTTTTTTAATTTCTTAATTTTTAACCGATTTTTACTTGAAAATATAAAATCGAGCAGCATTAAAGTCGCGCGTCTGCGATTTTCCAGGGGCCGATTGGTTTAGTTAGCAGTGAGCGTTGCGCCTCATTTGCTTGCCGCGACACCGCCGCCGCCGCCGCCACCCGCGCCTCGACTTTGTTAGCACTCTTTTCACCCACCGTCGATTTTACTATCCCCTGATATCGGTGTCACATGTACCCCGACCTCCGTAAATTTACATTATTATCCTACATTTTTCTTCAACTTTATTTTATTTTTATATTTACATTTTAATAACTCTATTCGATAATTATTCATTCGGAATAAATTATGTTTCATGGACAATGGATTTTATTAAACAATTTTAGTATTTGACGTTTCCTTTTCCGCTTTAAATACATGAGTTTTTTTTTACAATAACAAACGTTAAAAAAATTAAATGTATGTTAATTTGTTTGGTGTCATTTAGGGTGTAAAATAGCCCCACTGCATGGCACCACAGCATTACCTACATGACCCTGGCCTACGAGCTTCGTCACTCTACCACCTCTCTACCACCTGCTCAAACATCTTATCAGCTGTCTGTAATCTACAAATTGCTATTTTGTAGTAAGCATTTATTTTTTGCTATTATCTAAATATCTATCTATTAATTTGCTATAAAAAACAACCTAAACTATAATATAGGTACCTAGTGCCCACTTAAACTTTTGTGTAATATACTTATTACTTATCTGGAGGCCAGTAGTCCGTCGTTATTTTCAGAGTTTAGTGTAATTTTGTCGTTTTAGTCGGAGTTTTGTTCTTATTATTTATTACTTGCTTTTAAAGTTTAATTTTTAAATCTGATTTTAGAGATCACGAATATTTTTCTTGGTATTTGTTAATTTGAATAACTTTGATAGTGTAATTTCAAACAAATATTTAACAGCTGACGTTTTTATGTTCTACTTTCTTTACGACAAAAGGCCATAATTGCATCCGTTATAACCCCTTTACAGTAATTAAAATAAACATTGTATATTCAACACCTCGATCACGGTAACAGATAACACAAAATGCCACTAATTTTGTTTATCCTAAAGGGCACCGTTAAAAAACAAATAATAAAGACACTGTTTGTATAATATGCATATTTAAAATATAATTTATCTGCAGTAAAACGGTTTTATACGCGGTAACATATATTTAAGAATTTAATATGTTATTTTTATAAAGTTATGTACAAAACGTCGCAAACTCAAGCCATTAAAAAGGTTACATACTTTGGTATGCATAAATTATATCTTAATATTTTGCGAATATGATCCTATCTCTATCTGCATTTATTTTAAAGTTAGTTTTAAAATTTTTATGAGCAATGTATCCTTTTGAAAATGCGACACTAATGAAACAAGCTCATTATATTTTTTTCAACTTTAAAGTTTCGAGGACCAACAAATGATCGATTTTATAATGACGCTGTATAGGGTTTTCATTTTTTTTATTTCATAAAAACAAAGAAAAAAACGAAAAGGAATTTGATGAGGTGTGTTCGCGGCGTAATGGCGAGGGGCAGGCGCTAAGGGTCGTCGTTGTCGCTTAATGGTTCCTTAATGATCCTACAATGTACTTCCAAACTTCTACTCCAAGGAAATGCTAATGGCAGACCAATCTTAGATCTCAGGAAAGAGTTTTGTGGAGTAATGTCGTCAAATAGGTAGTCACATTATACCTGCAGGATACATAATATTTTTTCGATAGAAACTGGTTGGCTAAAACTTACATTATGATATTAGTACCTACACTGAAATTTTAATTATAACAGTATAATTATCTGAATTATCGCAAGAATTTAAATTTTGAGTTAAAATTAATATTTGTAGAGTTTCAAGAGTTTTATTACCGGTTCGAACTAAACATGAAATATAATTTCCAAGTTACAAAAACAATTAAATTTAAAGTCTACTATTACAATCTACAATGTTTAAAATGTTGTAAGATTATTATTATATTTTTTTAGCATATTTTTTTCATTCACATAAAGAGAATTGATATATCGCCTATCTACGTTGGCTAAAACTGCGATTGTAATAATTTGTATTGCAAGGAACAATGTAAAGAGTTTTTACTTTAAAATACAGATTTGCAGTTTTCTCAAGATTAACAAAGCTTATGGAGGAATATCGAGAGATCGCGGTGAGTACCGAGGTGCCGGCGGCGACCCATTAAAAATAATCGATGCTCGCAAAATATCGAGGGCTCTCTAATGATAGCGGAAAACAAAGCGAACGGGGTCGCTCGACCTCCGACCTCCGACCTGTGATCTGCGACCTCCGAGTACTGGGGTCTCGATGTAAAATCTGTATCTATTACCGATTTCAAGAAACACCTAAACTTTTTAGACTTGCAAACTTCATACCGTTCGCGTTGGCGGAGTCTAAGTGTTGTGTTGTGTTCAACGATAAGAATGATAATAATTATTATTGTGATGAATAAAAAAGTTTTAGCAAATCTAAAAAGGAAAAGTTTATTTTTCCTGTTAATAAAAAATAAAAAAAGTAAAATTTTAATCAATATAAATTCCGACAAAACAATACCAACTTAAGTACCTACCAAAATCTCCATTTTCGACAAGGAAAAATAAAGTAGGAATGCAATGTAATTTCGAAATGTGAATTTAATTTAGTAATTTCGTTATGAATGGGTACCTGTTCAAACGGTATAAAACAAGTACCGAATTCCCCCCACAATGGGGTAATTCTCGCGGAACAGTGTTTGCGGAGCGCGCGCCGTTTTTCTTGCAAACGGAATTATGGCGGGTATAAAATATTTTACTGTCTGTCAATTCACAGGGCTCAGTTTGTTGAAAGATATTAAGCAGAGGTTAAAATTTTATTTGCGCGGATTTATTGTCTGCGAGTTTAGACCGGCACGGCGGTACACGGCCCGGCCTGGAACAGTCGCAAATAGAACAAAATGCGCTTGTTCAGTTGTTTATAACTCCACGTTTCACTCTGTCGAGATTCGAGAATAACCCGAGTTAAACTGTACACTCTCAATTGAGTGCTGAAGCGAAGATAATCCATGCGCGTTATACCTAGGTAACACTGAAAATGTTTAGAAAATGAAAAACTGCTTAATGTAGAAAGTTGACAATACTTTTATTGTTTTTAGAAGTAATCTCCGTTCCTCTCTACATATCGTCACATTCGATGGAATCACCGAAAAAAGCAGTGGGCCCAGTCTTCCTTAGGGGTCTCTTCTGTGGCATTTTCGCACGCTTTCATCGCATCTTCAGGGCTCGTAAAGCGAGTACCTCGAATTTTATCTTTATTTCTTAAGAATAAATTAAAGCCGCAGGGCGCCAGGCGTACTATATGGCGTATGACTCAATATCTCAACACGTGCCATAGTCAAATATTCAACATTCCGTCTCGCGGAGTGCGCTGAAGCATTGTTGTTGTGGTGAAGGAGTGTCCTGCTTCGAGGGCGCTGCTGTCGAAATTTTTCCAAGACGACAGGCATACAGTGATTGACATACCATTTTGCAGTAACTGTCCTTTCATCTTCTAGTACAACTGTCGCAAAATTACATTTCCAACCAAAGAATGAGGCAATCATCTTTTTGCCTTGACTTCTTCCTTTCTTTACCTTAGTTGGCCAAACCTCGAAAGGAAACACCCCTTGAGCTGATTGTCTTTTGGTTTCGGGTTTGTAGCAATATATCCAGCTTTCATCACCTGTGAGGTTGTTAAATACAGCATTTGAGTCACCGCCATTGAACTTATCTATCATTTGGCGACACCAGTCCATGCAAAGGCGTATGAAGTATGGGGAATGCATCTGGTACAAAGCTTCCTGACGCCTAAATGTTCATGTAATATTTTTTGAACTTGACTCATAGCAATGCCTAGGCTTGCCCGTATCTGCTGGTAGGTCACTCTTTTATCTCCCTCTATCATGCGTCGCACAACATTATTGTTAACTTCAGTAGTCGGTGTTAAAGGACGTCCCTCACGCGGATCATCAGTGAGATTGCTACGTCCACTTTTAAACTCGTTAAACCAATTGTAAATAGTAACACGAGATGGGGCTTCATTATGAAATGGTAATAGCAGCCTATCAAAGCTTTGTTATTGAGTAAGCCCACAACGAAAGTCATAAAAAATCATTAACTGAAAATTTTCTCGCGTTAAGTTCATTTTCACGTGTAACAAGAGTTTTAGATTTGCCGCCAATTCACCAAAACAAACGACAAATAAATGTAATATACTAAATTATGTTATCAAAGAGTTCTAAAATTGTAATTTAAAAAAAAGTTTTCATTAGTAATAATTCTAACTGGCTAGTTCTAAACACTTTCAGTGTAACCCACGTATTATGTTAATTAGTGATTACTAATACCTATTTAATTACATTGTACGCGGTAACTAAAAACTAATTAAGAAAATCCAGTGTAATTACTATAATTGCAGTGTTTTTATTATTATTTTTAATTAAAAATAATAAGCCTATATATATAATTAAAATAAATAAGCCTATTATAAGGTCAATGATTTCATAAACGATGGCACATCTTGGGAGTAGGATGGCTGCTTACAAGGCTACTTCTACATTATTGTACATGACTTACTATGTATGTATGTTCACATTGTATAATTTTAAGTTACAGCATTGTAAATTTTATTTTAAAAGATTAATTTTTTTACCTCACTTTTTTTTGGTAAAAAAAGTGGGCCCCGTGCGAGTTTCTTACGCCGGTTCTTCTCGCCGGGATAGTTCCCGAACCGGTGGTAGGCACCGTAGCTAATATTAACATTCTGAAAGTATTTTCTTAAAATCTACTCAGAAATAATTTTTTTTTAATTTTTATTTTATTTTTATAAGTATATCTATTTATAAAATAATTATGATCAAAGCGCGGACTGATAATTTAAGGTATACTCCATATAACGAGCTCCGAGAATTTTACTATACTTACATAGAGATAGCGAAAAAATATTTTAAAGAAAATTTATGATTTTATCTATGATATTTAAAGGCAAGCATGAAGCACCATTGGTGCGACTGCACCGGGCAAGTGACCAGTAGGACCTACCGCAGTACATTTGCTGAAATGGGAAACCACATGGTGGTTGTCGGCAAATCTCGTAATATAATGCATTTGGTCTAACACTATCAAAATTTGCTAAAAATTGTGATTGATGGTGTATTAGTTTGCTAAAACTATCATTGTCAGAATGTTTTTTTTAAATAATTATTACTTATGCTATATGCTTGATAAATAATTTATGCTATATCTATTAGCTTAATAAAGTTAATCCTATAAAACGCTAAAAATACAACATAAAAACGTGGAGTATACAAAGATATTATTGTGAGAACTGAGAATACACTGCACGAATAATTAAAAAAGTGAGCAATAGGTTCATTGAGTCGAGTCCTGCTCGAAACATTTAGAGGGCGCGGCGGAAAATGCCGATAGTGGTATAGTGGTGACTGGTGCAGGCTGCAGCGGTATTATAGTGGTACAGAGGGATAGTGCTATGATAAGGGCCGCTGTAATTGGTGCATTGTAGGCGGCCGCGGGCGGGCATCGTTAGCCTTTCTTTCGCAGATGCGGTTTTGTCCAGAACCGCTTGTTAATTAACTTTGAAATTAATTGATGCTGCGAAGTTTCCGAGTGAAACTTGAATTAATTGGCACGTCCGACTTCAGTCTAATTAGGAGCCTGAGGCTTTTCAGTATCGCTCGTTGATGCCGTGAAAAACACACACAAAAGTGTTGTGAGTTCCAGCGAGATTTTTTGAATCAAAGTACCTCCGGTTTAACCGCTAATTGCGAAACTCGAAACAGACTCTGAACTCGAAACCGATAGTTCCGAGTTCCGATTAGTTCCGATTTGAGGTTTTAACTATTTAAGGATATCGATGTTATGACTTCTCTGGTCTAAAACTAATGGAGAAAGGTAAACATGGTTCGTCAACTGTCGACCAAATACGTGAACTGTGTTCTGTAACCAAAAACAGGTTCAATAATAAGAAAATATAATAAAACAAAAAAATACTTTTTTCTACTAATTTGCATGTTTACAAAAAATGTAGTCCAGTAAAAGAGCATGCTAAACCTAAAACACATAATCTTCTCTATGTTTTGGAAGTCAGTTGAAAGGTGCACCAAAACTCCATGGCCACAGTATTATAGCCATTAATAATAACAACCTATATAAAGACACGTTTGAAACTTGGACCTCCATCATCAGCAGTCATTATGTTTGTCTGTCTGCCCTAATTGTACGTCTCATCTCGAAAACTGCCGGTGAACCAATAGCCTGGATAATTAAAATGAAAAAGAATCTTTGTTTCTGTGCTTATTGATTTTTTATGTTCAGAATGTTACTGGATATTACATATTTAATAACTTTAAAATGATTGGGTTTTAGCGTCTTCAATCTCTCAAGATGTTTAAACGGAGAAACAGAGAATAGATATTACTTATTATCTCATCTACCTATACCACATAATAGAATAAATAATAGTACAAGTACCTATACTTCTGTTTTGTTTTTTATTTTGATATTTACTTACTTACTTTAGCTACTGGGTGTACACTGTACAACGTTACTATATGAGTATGTAAGGTACTTTATTTTTAAGGTTTTACTGAGTTTAACTACAAGGCTTATTAAGTTATCTGTTTTATTTATTTTCAATACAATCCCACCAAAAACATTTATTTTAAAATGTTGCCGAGACGACCACATAAGGTTTACTCTGTGAAAAAGATATGAGATCTCATGTAGAGTCAAGCGTCTGAATCTACACAGCCTAACTCTACTGACCCTCACTCAAACAAATTCTACATATCAGTAAATATGTAGCTTCGCCATTTCGCTATCGCCGCGGAGCTGATGCGAATATTTAGTTACTGATCTGAAGTTAATAACGAAACAGCCGAGCCGAGTTATGTAGAATTTGTTTAAGTTAGGTTAAGTTAGGGTCAGTAGAGTTAGGCTGTGTAGATTCAGACGCTTAGCTCTACATAAATAATGTTAATTTAATTTGACTTATTTTTGCATGCCTAAGCACAAGGTAGAAAGACTGAACTATGTTTATAAATTTAACAACTTTTGTACTTCTTTCTGCAAATAAATTATTATTATTATTATAAGATCTCAAATAATTGATGAGTTTATGATATTTTTTAGTTGGTTGTGTACTAAACTTAGACTACATACCAAATATTAGCTTTCTAGCACTTCTGGAAGTAGCCAAACATTTTAATGATCATCAGTATAATATGTCAGTGAGTCAGTGACGATATCGGTGTATTTTAGATATCAAACAAACCTAAAGTATTAGAGCTACTCAATTGAGACTTTATATGTTTAATTCTTCTTCGTTGTTGTTTGTTAATGTTTAAGTCTTTTATTGATATATATATCCTTATATTTTATGGGGAAAAGGACATGAGGAAAACGACTGGAGGAGGAGGATATTTTATTGATATATTCCTTTATCCGCATAACCCGGAAGACCGACACAACTGGCGAGAGATCAGGCGCAGGGCCGGCTTTTTACATGCCCATCCGACGCATGGATCATCTAACATCTTACTTGTCAGAGTAAGATGTTAGATGATCCTATCAAAGTACCCGTGTGGGTACTAGAGGGAGCGAGAGAAATTCGTGGCTCGATTTTTATTCGGCAGTATCCGCTTTTCTGACATTTCACTAGATTTAGTTTAGTGAAATGACATATCACTAGATATTTTTAGTAAGAAGACGTAATAAACAAGAATATTTGGCATATACCGGGGTTTCATGATTTCCCTAGGGATTTCGTAAAATACCTGATATCCTCTTTTCGCTGCAACATATATATCTGAAACGGAAACCTTTATAATTTTGTTACTATTTAAATATTCTTGTCAGCATTTGTGTAGTGTGAATCCAGCAGCTGTATAATTTGATATTTTCGTACCATTGAAACATTTATCAATACAGGTATTTGATGGTATTTAAGGTGGGATTACATTAGGTAACAATACGCTGCAGCAGAGCGACGCGACATTCTCTATTCCGCTAGGTATTAGCGGAATAGAGAAACAAAGATAGAAATTTTAGTTTCGTTTGACAGCTCGAGATTGTTTCTCTATTCCGCTAGGTATATTAACTTTATGATCACGCCCAGGTATTAAAATATTATTTGTATGCAATCGTATGAGCGAAGCTGCACTACTGTAGAAAGTAGATTATTTGGCCCTCAGTTATACGGATTCGCGAATATCTGGACTGCCACCGGAAAATATATCTCTTAATAATTTAGCAATGAACGTTGATTCTCCTCGATATTAGATTGCTGTTACTAGTACTACATTATAATTCACAGGACCTGCTTTGCTTCACAGGTTCGATTAACCGGATTTTCGATTACTTATACCCAAATGCCTAACGACAACAATTTGTTCGGTTAATTAAGTTCCTACTGTGTAGAATGTAAAATGTCGCGTCGCTGTTCTGCAACGTATTGTCGCCTAGTGTCGTCCCACCTTTAGTGTGAACTCGGGTGTGGGGGAGCAGGTCGTGGAATAAGCCTGTTGTATTTCCCCACCGCTGGGCGCGCTCAATGCTCGTATCAGCGACGTCTTATTTCCGAATGTTTTGCTACCAATAAATATTATATTTGTAAAATACAAATACAATGTTTATTGAGGGTTTTTTAAATATATCAAATAATTTATAAAATAGGAATAGAATATATCGATTTGACATCATCGTTATTTAGTTTTTTGTGGCATCCCCACGATGTTCCTTAGTAGACCAATACAAGCAATAACGAATATGTAGAGGGCCATATTCGGCTATATTTACTTTTAAAAAAAGACTCAAACAATATTACTTAGATTTAGCTGCAAACTCTTAAACCCTTACGATTTATCCTCTTCTTCGATTCATATTATTATATTACTTATATGTATTTATTTTATTCGGTATAAAGTATATATTATATTTATTTGTGTATTATATTTATTTATTTATATACTAATAGTATCTTATCTTATTTTTATTTTAAATATTTTTAGTTATATTTTATGGTTGCCTGGTAGAGACTGCTTCCAGCAGTAAGGCCGCCAATTCAAACTATTTCTGTTTTTGTAACATGTGTAAATTGATCTATTTTGTTTGTTTGAATAAAGAGTTTTTTATTTTATTTTATTTTATATTTTCCATGGCCGATATCGATTGTGCATGTGATATAGCTAGACGGCTATTGCCAATAATAATTATTATGGTTGTAATCATGGATACTCATCATCACCCAACGTAGTTTAGGGTGTTTACACACGCGCCGCAGCGGCAGCGGCACAGCGGGCAAACACCCAAAACCATGATCGGCTTGGCCGACAAGTCGGCCGATTAGTCGGCTACTTTGCAACCGACTAATCGGCTAGTCGGTCATAGTCATGATCGGCACATCTCTAGAAATAACCTATTATAGGTGAAATCGTATGTCACATACCACAGTCAATTCTTCACCGATAGAACATCACGACAACGTCTGATTTATGGAGTCGTCTTTAACAGCCCAGCATAATTGAACTCATCAAGGTTTTACGATCCATAAAAATATAAGTGATATTTTAAATTGAAATACACGAGCAATAAAAACCTCTATTAAGCACTTTAAAGTCAACGAATCTTCACAATTGCGAATAGTCAAGGCCGAGTTAAAAATATCGCGGCAATAAAAAGTATATTTTTATGACATATTAAAATGATTGCCGCAGTGGAGTGACCATTACTGCCATAGTGCGGAGTCACGTCGTTAGCGACTAAAGACTCTCGATTCTTCAGATAATGCCTCCCCTTTCCCCTCTTTTCCCCTCTCCTCGCCTTCCCCCCACCCGCCTATGATATTTCATAAGTATTTCAAATAATTAAAGCACTTTCATATATTTTAATAAACTTTGTTGCAAGTTTTTATCGTTAATTGGTTTAAAGTTTTGTAGAGAAAGGACATCGCGCCAGCACAAGGTAAGCGCAATGGCACTCAGAGGTGTTAATTCCCATACATTTGACATCTAACTTCGTTTTTTGATAAATTTCGATTTGACAAACGTCGATTCTATAGCCAAAATAGCGCAAGCGGCTCAAAAATTATGTGATAAATGGTACGATTATATTATAATTTATAGTAGTACATTTGAAATAGTATTATAAACGTTAATAGAAAACGGGACATTTAAAAGATTTTCGACCTCCATTGCCTCTACGTAGCCGTGGCGTTTGTTTTCTTAAAGTTGAACGCGTATAGTTAGACAAACTAGTGTAATATATTCAAATGTATTTTCAATGTTACAAGCACCGCTCATAGTTTTCAACAAACAACACCTAACTTGTTCATACTACATTTGCATATATTCCAATTAAGTACGCAACTGAAGACATTACGAATTTAAAATATTCATAAAACTAAAATAATTTAGGTTAAGTCTATTTCCTTATTTAATTTTAAAAATAAGCTATATGAAATACAAAAAGTAGACACTAGACGTCCGTCCATTTTATACACTTTTGTGGTACGTATAATTAATTAACTTAAGATTTTTTTTTAAATTTTTTTTTAATTACAATATTCAAATAAGTACTTTACGGTAATATGCTCGGTGTATGGCTGCTAAAAATGTTTACAACCTGACCATTTTTAGAACATGACCATTTTTATAATAAAATCTATCCTGCGTCCCTCCGAGTCTCAAAGTGTCCCAATTAATGCCTACTAATAATAAATAGACTGATAAACACAATACCCTCCGCAGTCGGATAAATATATTGAGAGCACAATTATTTATGATAGCTTTTAGTGTTTCATAATATTCACAAATCGATAACTTTCAAAATATAAGAAGTGCTAAAAGGCAAACGATGTGTCAATAATATTTTATTGCCATAATGGCAATAAATAAATGAATCGAATTAACATAGCTTTTGAGAGTTGTGACCTAAATCCAAGATCTCTTATTAATAGTATAGTTGAAGGAAGGTGACTGTATATAATGTGGGAGATGCCATGCTTCGGCACGAATGGCTCAACGGCTCGACCGAAGAAAACCACGTTCTCACAAAAAACCGGCGTGAAACAGCGCTTGCGCTGTGTTTCGCCGAGTGAGTGAGTTTACCGGAGGCCCAATCCCCTACCCTATTCCCTTACCTACCCTCCCCTATTCCCTTCCCTTCCCATCCCTACCCCCCTTATTACCCTATTCCCTCTTAAAAGGCCGGCAACGCACCTGTAGCTCTTCTGATGCTGCGAGTGTCCATGGGCGACGGAAGTTGCTTTCCATCAGGTGACCCGTTTGCTCGTTTACCCCTTAATTTTATAAAAAAAAATACTTTTGAGATTTTCAATCGGTAATTTGTCAGCTGTTACCCGTATAATTCGTAAATAATCAGCCAAGTGCGAGTCGGACTCGCGCACGAAGGGTTCCGTACCGTTATAGAGCAAAAATAGGCCCACAAAACACAAACACCCTAAATTTTTATTTTATTTAAATATTAATTGTTAAAGTACACATATATTTAAGGTATTTGTGAAAATTTTAAGTGCCTACCTGTTGCCATTATTTATATTGAGCAAAAAAGGCCAAAAAAATCACGTTTGTTGTATGCGATCCCCCCTAAAATATTAATATTATTTTGTTTTTAGTATTTGTTGTTATAGCGGCAACAGATATACACAATTACACAATCTGTGAAAATTCCAGAAGTCTAGCTGTAGTGGTTCTTGAGATACAGCCTGATGACATACAGACAGACAGACAGACAGACAGACAGACAGACAGACGGACAGACAACGAAGTCTTAGTAATAGGGTTCCGTTTCTACCCTTTGGGTACGGAACCCTAAAAAACGTAGAGGGTATCAAATAATTAGGCTGTAAGAAAAATAAGATCGATCTAATTCACAATTTCCTTTAAATCTTTAATTTAAGAATTTAAGAGTCCGGGTGCCATCGACATTCTCATACAAACGTAATACCAAGATAATTTCCCATACGAGAATATTTACCATATTTGAGTTATTCGCTATATCGTATATAATTATACGAAAACTGGGAGTTCTGGAAATATTACATATACTAGAGATCGCCCAATGGTCGAAATTCGACCTTAGTTTCAACGACATTAGGACTACTACGTTTAATTTGTGAAAAAATAATGACCTTATCATAATTCTTTTTTTTCAACTCTCGCATCTGGGACTCAGCTGATCTCAGACTGGCCGTGTAAGCATTGTCTTATAGTATCTAAGAGCTGGCGCGCACTACGACTTTATGTCGCGCGATTATTTTACCAACCTATAAAAATTCAAATAAAACGCCGTTTTACGACATAAGCAAATAGGTTTCATTTTGCTCTACGCCATTGACAAGCAGCGGTGGCATGGGTCGCTAGACAAATGTCGGTAGAAAATGAAACCTGAAAGTGTGCTCCAGAGTTGGCTCCGGTCTTGACGCGTCTTTTTCGGCTCTCCTATTCCACTGGCATCGTCCCGGCTTCCTGGAAGACAGCCTTGGTGCACCCGATCCCCAAAAAAGGTGACCGCTCAAATCCTTCCAACTACAGACCAATCGCTATAACCTCTCTCTTCTCGAAGATAATGGAATCCATTATCAATGGCCAGCTTCTTCGATACTTGGACGGCCAGGGATTGCTAAGCGACAAACAATACGGGTTTCGTAAGGGTCGCTCGGCTGGTGATCTTTTGGCATACCTGACTCATCGTTGGGCTCAGGCAATTGAGTCGAAGGGAGAGGCATTGGCTGTTAGTTTGGACATTGCGAAGGCGTTTGATCGGGTTTGGCATAAAGCGCTGCTATTAAAGCTTCCATCATACGGGCTGCCCGAGAAATTATGTAAGTGGGTCACTAGTTTCTTAGCAGACAGAAGCATAAAGGTCGTAGTTGACGGCGAATGCTCGGAAACTCAGTCTGTTAATGCTGGTGTCCCTCAGGGCTGTGTGCTATCGCCTACTCTATTCATACTGCATATCAATGACATGTTACAAACCAACGGCATTCATTGCTATGCGGATGATAGTACAGGTGATGCTGTATATACCGGCTCCTCTAATATTTCTTGGCAAAATGTCACTGAGAGTCGAAACGAACTTGTGTCTAAGGTGGAGAATTCATTGGAGAAGGTCTCTGAATGGAGTAGACGTAACTTAGTCCAATTCAACCCCACCAAGACACAAGTCTGCGCGTTCACCACTAAAAAGTCACCAATGGTCGTTTATCCTCAATTCGAGGGCACATCTTTAACCATCTCCCCTAGCATTGAGATACTTGGCGTCAACATATCGAGCGAAGTCCAGTTCCGATATCATCTTGAGGGTAAGGCCAAATTAGCCTCGAAGCGAGACAGTACTTCAGTCCGGACCAACGCCTACAACTCTACAAGGCGCAGGTTCGGCCTCATATGGAATATTGTTCTCATCTCTGGGCAGGGGCGCCAAAATACCAACTGCTCCCTCTGGATCATATCCAACGAAGGGCTGCTCGAATTGTTGACTGGCATAGTGTTTCAAACAGCTTGGACCCCCTGAAATTACGCCGATTTGTAGCTTCACTCTGCATCCTCTATCGGTTGTATCACGGGGAGTGCTCTGAGGAATTGTTCGGAATCATACCACCTGCAATTTTCGCTATCGTCCCACGCGAAAAACATACCATCCTCATCACCTTGATGAGTGGCAGTCTTCCACAGTGCGTTTTTTCGCGTAACTTTCTACCGCGCACTGTAAAACTCTGGAATAAACTGTCATCAGCAGTATTTCCGGACCGATACGACTTGCAAACATTCAAGAAAAGAGCGTATTCCCTCTTAAAAGGCCGGCAACGCATCTGCAGCTCTTCTGATGTTGCGAGTGTCCATGGGCGACGGTAGTTGCTTACCTTATCAGGTGACCCGTTTGCTCGTTTGCCCCCTTATATAATAAAAAATCCTATACCCTATTTCATAAAGTGACATTTTATTTGAATTTTGGTCGGTCGGTAAAATAATCGCGGGACAAAAAGTCGTAGTGCGCGCCAGCTCTTAGATAAAACTATAATCCCTTTTCAATTTGTCAACTTGTTGTCAACAGACTTCAACCATAAATAAAAGAGTATAATTCGTATGTATTAGGTTTGTAATTCAAAAATCATTCTCTCTGCGAATGTGGTCTAGATGAGGGTACCTTAGATCACATCTTCTTTTCTTGTCCTAGAAACCAATCGTCCTTATATGACTGTCTTCCCAATTCCATTCCTCGCCCTATAAATTTTAAATCGGTTTTATCTTATGTAAATACCCCTTTTATTGAGATTTTGTGTACATATATTCGTGATAACAATATAAGATTGTGATGTCTCTACTAACATTTGTGTTTGTGTTTGTTTTAGGTTAATCAACTCCTGTAAATATGTAATTTTGTTTTGTAACCGTACACGTCTTGTTACTTCACCAGACCTTCGCTACATAGAGAAAAGTCCTTTAAGCCACTCTGACATTGGCAACTCACCGAGGCGGCCATTTTTAAAAGAAGAAGAAGAATTCAAAAATCTGTCATCTTCTTCAGTGTGCGTATTGTAGTGTGTGTAATGTTTTATTTGTTAAAAAAATGTGTGATAAAAGCATAATTTCAAAATAATATTAGCTCAATGCACTCCTTCACCATATAAACTATAACTATGCAAAATTTCATTCACCTGCATTTCCGCATTTTTCGTCAAAAGGGATACAAAGTTTTTCGCTTGCGTATTAATATACAGATATTATACGGGTCGAATTTCTAACCTCCTTTGTAGTCGGTTATAAAAAGGGGGGTACAAGTTTTCTTTTTGAAGGCAAAGCATCTAAAACATCTCAACAATGAAAAATATCAATGAATTTAACCGTTGTTGAGTCCGGCGTCGCATGTAGCCGGACTAGCCTGACCCCCACACGTGGGGTCTACGGCCTGTGTCGCCAAGGTACATTGTTGCTGTACAATGCCAGACAATATTCTAATAGATTAATGATTTTTCTACGAGTACGAGTTTATTGTAAACGGACTTTTTTCAAATACATAAAATTGTAACATAACCATCATGCTAATAGTGTTCGCCAACTATACTTTTTCTTGGAAAGCAGTTGCACAGATCACTAAATAGTAACTAAGCTAAATAGATTTAAAAAACTTAGCTTATTGGACATTGACCTTTACATAGCGGTGCAATGTGCGGCTTAGGGGAGACTGATTGAAAGAGAGTTGTATTCTTGAATGTTGTTTAATGACTAACTTAATAACTAATTACATTAACTTATATAGTAGGGAGGTGAGCTGTACACTACAGCGGTTTGTAGTTATGAGTGTCCGAAAATTTACTTATCCCTTGAGTTTTTCGCCATATTTTACTACAGATGCGCATTCCGCATATCAATAATTTTTCATCCATTATTTACTTTACTTTAATAATTTTTAATTCAATAATTAAAAATTATTAAAGTACCTAAATACTTCAATACTTTACTTCAATAATTTTTCTACCATTACTTACTTTACTAACTTACTTTACTTTAATCCAAAGTCCAAATTAATAATGCGAAAGTGTGTATGTCTGTTTGTTACCTCTTCACGCCCAAACCGCTGAACAGATTTTACTGACATTTAGTTTGGAGATACTTTGTGTCCCAGAATGGCCAGAAAGGACATAGGATACTTCTTATCCTGGAAAAATGTACGGTTCCCGCGCGATATACGAATTTTGGCGCAACGGAGTTGCGGGTGTCATCTAGTCATTTTATAAAAGCCGAAAAGTTTAAGGTAAGAACGACCTGCAACTATGGACTTTCGGACTCGGTTACTTCAGGAGGTATCCAGTTCTTAAGGTCTAACAAACCTTCGATAAAGTATACAGCTCCATTGTAGCGTATATCAGCCGGTTTAGTCACTTAAAGCGCCTACTTCTAAATCTCAAGACTCAATCACATCGTTTAGAACCACATTCAGTTATCTACAAATGTAATAAACGCCCTCAAATCCAACATTATTTATCGGAGCGTTTGTAACTAAGTTAAAATGTATGTTTATCTGTGATAAATTAGTACAAACGCATGCGCCGGCGCCGCGGGCCCGCGTAAATCACACACAACCGCTTATTAACTTGTACCGCCGAGCCCACGCTCGTGTGCGCCCGCCCTTATGCTAGCCCACTAACTTGCTCTATAATTTACATCACTATTGTAACTAAGTTATTTTGTGATTGTAAAATGTTACAATACTTAATTGAAATAATAATCCAATTGTATGAGACCAGTCTTATATTAAATTCACGAGCAAACGGGGGACATTATATTTTAGCCGGGCTATGTCAAGTCACAAAGACATAACCCAAATTAAGAAGATCCGCCATCTGCCTAAGAATCCATTTCCCTGTTAGTACTATAAATCAAAGTATACCAAATCGCAAACCTTCACACACTTCAAAAGTTCAAACAACAAAACCATTGGCTATTCAGCTTTACGTTCGTAAAACACATGCTACAGTACCTATAAAAACTTCTTTGCATAGAAAATTGAGTTTCAAAGTGGGCCGATTTGTGTCTAAAGTCTTTAGGATTGTGCTCGCTGTGTTTGAAAGTTGTAGACATGAGAGGATGAAGCGGGTAACTAACATTTTACAACATAGGACAGGGGTCACCAATTAGTTTCGCTCGGGGTCCACTTTCAGGAATGAACCTGACCTTCGCGGTCCGCACATTAAAACAAAAAATATACTAAACAATAGTAATTAATTACGGAAATTACAAAGATCTGATATTTGAAGTGAAACTGGTGCAAGCTATTGATATTAAATCCTGGAGATGTTCATCAGTAAGTCGAGACCGATCGAAGTTCATCTTCGAAAATGCTCGGTCCGCACACAATGGTTCGGTGGTCCGGGTGCGGACTGCGGTCCGCCATTTGGTGACCCCTGACATAGGAACAATTACTAATTTTTTCCTTATAATTTAAACAAAATTTATTACTTACTCCATCATCTAGCTGATATACCTAAACATCCACATTTTCTGATTTCAAATCATTGTGCCGGTCCTGAAGAATCCATTTATTTATTTTTATTTTTTATTTTATTTATTTAGGAAAACAAACAGTACAATAATTAATAATAAAAAATTTATGTTGAAATACAGTTTTCAAATTGTTGGTTAACCACTTCTTCCAGTGCAAGTGTCTTCAGTTGTTTTCCTTTGTGCAGACAACAATGAGCCATTCTGAATTAGCGATCGATTTATCTGCCAATGATTTTCACGGCCCCATTACACGACTCCGCCCACAGATGTGTTATCGCTCATCGCTTGCTTTTTATTACGCTTTCTTTGCTGCTTGGTATGCGCCTTAAGAATATTGGTTATGATTTAGAGTTTCGACCTCACAATGTCAGAGGCGTATATTTAATTAATACAAAATATATAAACACATCCATATTCCATACTAATTACTATACTTAGGGCATGTTTCTATTCTGTCACTACCAATATCTGTAAGTGATGAATAGGCTATCCACCAATTAACTTGACAGATCAAGTATGGAGAATCTGTCAAAAAAGTTGTGAATAGCCTGTTCGGCACTTTATCAGAAAGTGGTGAAACAGGCCCTTACATAAATGCGACAGTATGTCTGTCTGTCTGTTACTTCTTTACGTCTAAACCGCTGAAATAATTTTGGTGGGTATGGAGAAACTTTGAGACCCGGGATACTTTTATCCTGGAAAAAAGTACGGCTTGTGGGCATTATCAAGTTAAATATATAATTTCTTTAAATTTTTTATTGTTGATTCAAATGCTGTCAGGGTAAAACAACGAAATTACCGGCGACAGTGCCGGCAGAAGTGAAAAACAGCAGGCACGCATGGAGAAGCAAAGGGAATATTATTTCCTGTCCTACTACTCTCCATTCGTCTTACGAATGGGCATTGTCCAAAAAAAATCACATGTACTTTTTATATTTTTTTTTCATTAAAATAGGGTATTTTAAGAATATAAATTAAATAATTTTAAAATTCATTGGCTAGATTTTTCTCAATAAATTTTTAAAGTTTCGCTCTGACGTCATCATCGGCGGCCAATAATTGACCTCTGCAGTATGTTTTTTCCTTTCAATCTTATTTATAATGGCTGGTTCGTCAAATGCAAGTTCTCATTATGTGAAAGCTAATACGAGAAGCTTACCAAAAGTTCGAAACGTAATGTTGGTCGAATTTATTGCTTATTTAACGCCATTGAAGGTCAAACAAAGGTTAAACATATTTGTTCAAAAATATAAGTAAGTAATGGGTATTTTTTTCGTTTATATACAGACAAACGATCACTGACCTTATTCCTCGAAATGTTTTTGTAATGAGCAAAATTAAAAAAAATGGACAATCCCCATTGTCGAGCAGGGGCACGCATGGGCTTCTCCGTGCGTTCTCTCTCCGCGCAAATGGAGAGTAGGAGAGGAAATAAAAGGGAATATTATTTACTCTGCTACTCTCCATTCATCTTACGATTTTTCGATCAGGACACGTGTCAACACTAGTTTTACATTTTTTTACTGACCCCAAAAACTGCACATCGCCGCTAAAGATGTTTACACTTCAATAAAGGCTGGATAACGTTTCTATAAACACTGAGAGCGATTTATACCACAATCACGTCGTTTGTTTTGTTGCTGAGTTCGTGAGAAGCGCGCCTCTCCCACAGAGGTCTTATTTGTTACAACTTACAACAGGTTACTATTATTAGTTATTTTCTATAGGCTAGAATTCGGGAAGAATTGGACAACAGAGTTAAATATAATAATAATAATATCTATGAACGCTTCACACCCCGTCAGTCTGGCCCCACGTGGTGTGAAGCGTCCATAGATATTATTAAATATTTAATACACACCCATAACCGAGGAACTTTGAAAACTTTTTGTTCCGTCGGCGGGATTCGAACCCGCGACCCCCGGCTTGAGCTACCAACAGCCCACCAACTGAGCCACAGAGATCGTCAAATATATTTTTTGGTAAAAATATATTTTTACCGACTACAGCGAAGCCAAAAGAAAGCATTGTTTCTACAGTCTCCTTTATAAAACTAGATGCTTCTAAAATATCGACTATCCAGGGCCGGACAAATTATAGATGTAATCCACTCTATTTTTTTGTGTCTTTACCACGTGGTACTTAGGAACTATCAGAGAAATTGATTGACTGGCAGATCTAGTTTATTTAGGGCCTGTTTCACCGCTTCCTGATAAAGTGCCGGATAAGCTGTCCACAACTTATTTGACACATATTCCATACTCTCTCTATCTGTCAAGTTAAGTTGTGCATAGACTATCGGACACTTATCAGGAAGTGGTGAAACAGGCCCTTAGTCGGGTTACTATATTATTGATTAATGATGTTATGATTTAGGCTAGGTAGTTACTTATCATGATCAAACTTAACAAAAGTCGGTTCGATGTTATTTCAATCATTATCCTGCCGCTTCGACAAGAGAAAAGCTACTCAAATATTTTAAAATGACAAAAATTTTCTTATATATTTTTCATAACATCAAACCGGGTTTTATTAAGTTTAATCATCGCGCAAACATAATAACGTGGAAGAGCCCGTAATCCGTACAAGCCTCCTCGCTCTCGCACTCATCAGCTAAAAGACCCTTAATAAGGCTCGTTACATGCGACATGCACACTTGCGGGCATGTGACGTCATCGCTCGGTTTTTTCGCAATTTGTCGAGAAACATTAATTAAAGCACTCCCCCGGTATTTGAGACAGTGAGCGAGGCGATGCGCCGGGTGGCACAATGGGCTCAAATATTCATTGATTCATGAATAAATAAATAAAAATACATTTATTTTTAACATCACACAGCACATGTGATGCCAAGGATTGACCCCTACTCAGCTAAAAAATTAGCAGCGTAATTGCTATGTTATTCTGTAAGAGCCTTTTCTGTTCATGATTATGCTAATGTGTAGCGAAAACAAACAATGTAGATCATGCAAATAAAGAAAAATTCCCCTCTGCTCGTGATGGGCCATGAGCACGAGTAATTTTACTATTATTCATATCAATTTATATTTGTTTTTTTTTAATCAAGTAAACATACATTAAGGTAAGGTATTAGTATATAAATTGTTACGCCATGCGCGTGGTAAAAACCATGCTATATTATGTCCTGTCCCGGGACTCAGAGTATATTAATTATTCTTTGGAATACTTCCAAATTAGTTAAGCGTTTCAAGTGTTAAAAGTTTAAATGAGAGTGTCACATTTAATTACAAAACATAAACAGCATACAGTAATAATTAATTAATACTGTAAAAAATTTAAAAGCAACACATACGAGCCCGGTGTGCCCCAAGCACGGCAGGTCGTCATTTCCTCGAAAGTAATTCAAATGGAATCGTGTGCGCCGTTATTAAATATTTCATAACTTACCTCAGCCCTCCGCCCGCCCGGCCGCCGCCCGCCCCCGCCCACCGACCGCATATTAAAGCCATAAAAAAGGGTTGTTTGATCTATCCCCTAAAACAATTTACATATCTCCGTCCGGGCCGCCGCTTAATTATTTAATTAAGAGAGGCATAAGTTTTTATTATTTAATATGGCTACGTAAAATTGTGTTAATGAGGCGCGTCGGCGGCGGACGGGGCCTAGTGTGAGTGCAGCCTGAGTCATTCCCGGAGCGCCGGCCGAGTGTGGACCATAATAAACTAATTATTTAGCGAAATTAATATTCAGCGGAATAGCACGGAATGATCTCTCCGGCCTTTAATTTTGCATATTAAAAAGGTTAGATGCATTAAACACTTCGAGTGCCGGATTATGTCGCGGTCGGTCTGGATATTGTTATGTAAATGGAAAATTTTCGTTTTGCCGGTTAATAAACTTTCTACCTGCGGCAATGGCAGCCTGCCTGAGTATAATAGATGCACTGAAGCGGGACCGAATGGCTTCTTAGCTAATTATTACGATCGTAACCACGATAAGACGGTCTGGTAATGTTGTAGAACATAGGTACAGAATTTTACCTTCAGAACGAATGCTTCTATGACGTTTCAAGACAAAATTAAATATTCCAGAAATAAGCTATGTACTTACATTTAATCATTTAAATAATTTCTCGATAATATTGCACCGAAAAGTAAAATAAATATTTTATAATAATTTTATTCTATTTTCCTCTTGTCGTATACAAAATTTATTATTTACCTGCTCGCTTTACCAAAAACAGAGCGTTGTACGAAAATAATTGTGGTTTTAAACGGTAATAAAAGTTTAAAAATTCTAGAAATTTCGTTAGTCCGAAATACTTAGGGGTGTTTACGGCGAAATGAGTGCGAAATAAAAAGCCACGTCCGGGGGCGGTGTTGGTATTTTAAACTGACTCTAATAAAAACGAACGCCGTCCTAATGTTCATCTTACTACTATTTGGTGCAGTACATTCACTAAACAGAAGTGCAATGTATTTTGTGCACGTTTTAAAGCGAACTAAAATAAAAACTTCGGGTCTAGTAAGGGACGCTGTTAAGCATTCGTGTACTAACCCACACAAAAATTACGTATTGAGTTATGAATGCAGTTATGTTCTTTAGATGATTTAGAACAAGACTGCATTCAAAATTTAACAACAAAAAAAATTGTGGGTTAGGACACTAATGCTTAACAGTTACCAGTTATGAATCTTGTGCTTAAATATCTTTCTTATTATCCTATGCCCTCTTCCACAATAACGAGAATATGTAAATAAATTTTATGATGAGTAAATCCTAAGTTAAAGGATTTACTCAAACACAGACTGATTGCTATTGAGTATTGACCCCATTGGTTAGTTATTGACATTTGATCCAAATAATGAATACTTATTTTTTAACACATAACTTTAGCTAGACCTACGAAGTAATTGATATTTAACAGTATTCGTGCTTAGCTAGGAAACTTGAAGCTTAACTCACGTTTTCTCTAATGATTTAAGCATACACAGACAAAGGATTTTCCAAAATTGGGGTAAAATAGGGGATCAAAGTTGTTATGAATACTGTTTAGCATAAAGCTACGGGAAACTGCATCTGTTTTGTAAAAGATCGCACCCTACACAGTCGTGTGTATAAGCCCGTTGCTTCAGTGACCGCGGGGCCCGGGGGACGGGGCGGGACGGCAGGTTAATGAGAGTATTTTTATGGGGCCCAACTCCACCGAGCACAACAATGAGGAATGTAAATTTTCCGCTTAACCTTACATTACTGTACACTGTACATCGCATTCTCCACTGTCAAGCCATTTGCCTGCCTTGTGATGCATTTTATTTATTACTTGTTTGTTTACGATTTGTGAAAATAAGTATTTAAACCTCGTGTAGGGCTTCAGCAAATAACTCATTAAGTCATGGTAAAAAAAGTTACTTCCAATATAAAAGAAGCAAAAAATTTTTGAGTTACAATTTTTAAAACAATGTAGACTCTAACAAACTTTTTTTTCTTTTCCTTCAAAATGAGAGCCCGAAATCTCTAGATTTATTGGTTTACAAAATAGTAATAACCTGTGTCTAATTATTCTTTTTAGAATAATATAGATAGAGATAGGATACTATAACTGACTGATTATTATTAACGTACTCTGATGTAATTTTAAATTCTTTAAAATTACAATATATAGTGCGTTGTGCGTGCTACACACGAGGGTTGTTCGTATTTTCAGTTTATCGACGGCAAATATTTAAAATGAAACGAGCAATTACTACGGAGTGGCGGGCGATTACTGGTGATGTGCTTGTTAACGCAGTTTACGTCCTTCACTTGTTGTGATTTATACGAACATAAAAATTCCATTTCAAAATTATTTTATTTCATCGATGCTGCTCTTCAAATTGGGAATTGAATGCAAAAATTAATAAGGATCATCAATTACTTGCAAACTTTATAATTTTTATACTTAACATTTTCTCACATTTTAAGATCCACCGAATTTTTAAAGATTCAGTACCTAATCATGCATTCAGCCTAGGTTAGCACCAGATAGGATTTTATTTTATATTTTGTTTTTTATATTTCGTATTTTGAAAAGGGAAATTATAAAACGAGGGAATAAAAAAAAACTTTGCGACTGATGATGACATACTGTTTTAATAACTTGAGCGGTGTAAATTTGAGTAAGCGAAAAATAAACTAAACTAACGACAATTAATATTGATTAATAATAAAATCCAGAAATCCAGCTTACAAAAAGTGGATTGTGATTAATTTATTTCAGATATTAAAATTTTATCCGAGCGACTACATTACTAGTGAGCGACTGAAAATACAGAGAGGGCAACTTCAATATTAAAGACTAGCTTTTGCCCGCGGCTTCGCTCGCGTTAAGAAGTATTATTATATACAATATTTCATACCCTATTTTATCTCTTTAGGGGTGGAAATTGGAAATTATTATTAATAATCGCTTGACCAACTCGAGTCTCGATCTAAAAGACTATGAAAATACCAATAACAGGATCATATAAGGCTCATAATCATGGGACGATGATGACATGGTATAATATGGTAGTTATGATGATGAATGTAATTTGCATAGTAGCATATGCTTTCCATTCTTAAACCAACGCCGAAACTCCTAAACTTGTATTTATAAAGAATCAGGAGTTCTCTCAGCACCTTCCGAACCACGGTATACCAGGTAAACCCTCGGTGCAAAATTTTACTTATTGGTAGCATATGCTTAGAATACTTCTGACGAAACCGAAGTCACCACATGTTTCCCTATAAATTTTGAAGAGTTCCATCGATTACTTATGGATCCTTCATCAGATCACCACTTTTGTGAATATAATACCAAATTGGGATGATACCCTATATACCAAAAGAAAAATTTTGAAAATCGGTTAACAAACGGCGGAGTAATCGTTGAACATAAAAACGAACATAACACCTCCCCCATTTTGAAAGTCGGTTAAAATTGTAGCCTATGTGTTATTCTGATGTATAAGCTATATTATTGTAAAGTTTCATTAAAATCCGTTCAGTAGTTTTTGCGTGAAAGAGTAACAAACATCCATACATCCATACATCTATACATCCATACATCCAAACAAACTTTCGCCTTTATAAATATTAGTAGAATAGATTTTTCTAAGTGAGGTTATACAGTGTGTTAGTGTAAACACCGTTATCCTTGAAACCATCAAATGAGCCCGTCAAAATCAACAACTTTTTCTATGAGAACAATGCTGGGAACTCAAAAAAAAATGCCGTCTTCATACCCATACGGATGCCCGGATCGGCAATTTGTATGGGTATGAAGACGAATTTTTTTGAGTACTTAACGAACTACTATTTTCACTTTGAACAGAGTTTTGTAAGCTGCTTTGATGTTGATGATTATTATTGGTTACTCATATTCTATATTTTGAGGGCTTATGTTTTTATTTTTATTTTGATACGTTTTTAGGGTTCCGTACCTCAAAAGGAAAAAACGGAACCCTTATAGGATCACTTTGTTGTCCGTCTGTCCGTCTGTCAAGACCCTTTTTCTCAGGAACGCGTGGAGGTATGAAGCTGAAATTTATATCAATTACTCAGGTCTACTGTCCCTTGAAGCTGTGAAAAAATCAAACTTCTAAGCCAACGCAATCAAAAGATACAGCCGTTTATGCCGCAAATTTTCGACACTTGCAAGGGAATCAAAACCTACAGGGTGCTTCCCGTGAACTCAGAATCTTGAAATTTGGTACGAAGCAACGTCTTATAGCATAGATAAAGGAAAAATTACGAAAACCATAAATTTTTAGTTACATCACATAATATATTTTTTTTTAATAATTTTAAACTTACTACCCATTTCCTCATAAACGCGTAGAGGTATTAAATTGAAATTCATACCAAATACTCAGGTCTATAATACCTTTAAGCTGTCGGAACCCTCGGTGCGCGAGTCCGACTCGCACTTGGCCGGTTTTTATTTTTTAATGGAAACTAGTAACTACAGATTGTTAAAGGGGAATTATAAAACGAGCGAATAAAAAAAAAAACAAAAACTTTGCGGCTGATGATGACTTGAGCGGTATGAATTTGAGTACTTTGAGTATTTAGTTATTTACATTACATTAATCTATACTAATATTATAAATGCGAAAGTATCTCTGTCTGTCTGTCTGTCTGTCTGTCTGTCTCGCTTTCACGCCAAAACTACTGAACCGATTGCAATGAAAATTTGTACACAGTTATTCTAGAGTCTGAGAAAGGACATAGGCTACATTTTGATGTGGGAAAATATCTTATTTCCATGAAAATATCGATGAAAATTAATTCGCATTGCGCGTGGCCAGCGCTCATCCCGGGGGTCCTGGGTTCGAGTCCCGCAGGCGGAACAAAAAGTTTTCAATGTTCCTGGGTCTTGGATGTGTATTAAAATAATATTTCAAAAATCTTAAATATATTTTATGTATAATATTATAAAAAATCCAGAAATATATCGATGCACTGAACATTTTAGTTCTAATACGATTCAACAGATGGCGTTTTATTTTTTACTTCAATGTAACATAGAACTAATCATACTTATTAGTTATTATCAGTGATCGGAATTGGGTGAGTATATTTACCTACAGTTTAACGAACAGAGACGGAAATCGGAGACTTCCTTACGACTAAAAATTTTTTTACCGGTAAATTTACCGGAACGTTGATTATGCAACTTTCTAATAGCTAAATGCTTCAATAAAACTTAATTAATGTTACTCAGATAAAAAATAAAATAACGTATATTAAAAATATATTTTTTTATTGATAAAAAAATTTTTGTTTGAACATTTCAATATAACATGATTATAATATATTAGGGACTTTCTTATCCTAAAACATTTTTAATAAAGTTGAAAAAACATGTGTGAAATGTACCCAGTACCAAAGAAGAATGTTTAAAAATGCGATGTAAAAATTTACACATTAAGGTTTCAGCATATTGACCGGTAATTTTTTTTATAGTAAGCGCGTTTTATTAAGTATTGAATTACATTTTGTATAAATCCGCGGTGTTGGTAATTGTGCAGTTACCGTAAAAAACCGTAATAAGGTGTAATATTTATATTTATTTATACTTTATAATAAATATGTGTTTTAGGACAAGAAAGTCATTAATATATTATAGTCATGTTATATTGAAATGTTCAAACAATTTTTTTTTTATTAATTAAAAAATATTTTTTTTATATACGTTATTTTTTTTTCTAACATTAATTAAGATTTATTGAAGCATTTAGCTATTAAAAAGTTGCATAATCAAAGTTCCGGTAAATTTACCGGTAAAAAAATTTTTAGTCGTAAAGAAGTCTCCGATTTCCGTCTCTGTTCGTTAAACTGTAGGTAAATATACTCACCCTATTCCGATCACTGGTTATTATGTTTTTGTTTATAGTTTTTAATACGTTAGAATATTATGTTTAATAATATTATCACTTGGTATAATAATAATCAATCTATCTTATCTTATAGAACTCCTACTGCATTTCTAAGGAGTTCGAGTGTACCGTGTTGGCCTATATTCCATCCAAAAAATATACCAATGCAATCAACATTTTAATTCTAATATATGAAAACAGATGGCGTTTTATTTTTTACTTCATTATTGTAACAGAACTAATCATACCTACTTTATTATATATTATAAATTATCCATACTAATATTATAAATGCAAAAGTATCTCTGTCTGTCTGTCTGTCTGTCTGTCTGTCTCGCTTTCACGCCAAAACTACTGAACCGATTGCAATGAAATTTTGTACACAGTTATTCTAGAGTCTGAGAAAGGACATAGGCTACATTTTGGTGTGGGAAAATATCTTATTTCCATGAAAATATCGATGAAAATTAATTCGCATTGCGCGTGGGCAGCGCTCATCCCGGGGGTCCTGGGTTCGAGTCCCGCAGGCGGAACAAAAAGTTTTCAATGTTCCTGGGTCTTGGATGTGTATTAAAATAATATTTCAAAAATCTTAAATGTATTAATTTATGTATAATATTATAAAAAATCCAGAAATATGTCGATGCAATGAACATTTTAGTTCTAATACGATTCAACAGATGGCGTTTTATTTTTTACTTTATTGTAACATAGAACTAATCATACTTATTAGTTAGTATGTTTTTGTTTATAGTTTTTAATACGTTAGAATATTATGTTTAATAATATAATCACTTGGTATAATAATAATAATCAATCTATCTTATCTTATAGAACTCCTACTGCATTTCTAATCAAGTTGACAACAGAAGGCGCTCTAAAATAAAGGAGTTCGAGTGTACCGTGTTGGCCTATATTCCATCCAGAAAATATATTAATGCAATCAATATTTTAATTCTAATATATGAAAACAGATGGCGTTTTATTTTTTACTTTATTATTGTAACAGAACTAATCATACCTACTTTACTATATAATATTGTTTTTATTCATAACTAGCTGTTGCCCGCGACTTCGTCCGCGTGGACTTTAGTTTATAGCGCGCGGTGTCAACAAAATTTGTGTCAAATTTAAAAACTTTTTAAAACCCTGGTAAGTGGTACCCCTCTTAGGGCCGCGCTACAATGGAATGGCAGCGCTGAAAGTGCTCGCCTCGCCGCTGCCATTCCGGTGTAGCGCGGCCCTTAATTAATCAAAATACCCAAAAACAGCTGTGCAGTGTGCACATAATCTATACTAATATTATAAATGCGAAAGTGTCTCTGTCTGTCTGTCTGTCTGTCAGTCTCGCTTTCACGCCAAACGCCAAAACTACCGAACCGATTGTAATGAAATTTTGTATACAGATAGTCTAAAGCCTGAGAAAGGACAAAGGCTACTTTTTTACTGGAAAAAGGGGTTGTAAGGATCGTAAATTTGTTCAAAAAATTCATAATAGATGGCGCCGTGCGTCTTCTACATCGCGCTGACGCTTGCTCAAAAGTCTTTCTATAAGAGGTGGTATCATCTTACATTTAAGTCTCGATTTTTTTCGATTGTCATATCTATTCTACGGTATTAAATAACTCAGTACTTTATCTGTGCAGGCAGTGACGTAACCTTAAGACCAAATTTCACCAACGACTGTTAAAGTTAATGCTCGAATTAGTATCACGTTAGCTGTTTCGTTTTTCATATGAATGAAAGAGAAGACAGGACATTTTAACAAGCTGTTAACACTAACAGACATTGGTGAAATTGGGGCTAACCCTATCAATGATAAATAGTTTATGGGTAAAGTTGTGTAATTGGGGGGCTAAATAAGGTTTAAAATTTGGCATAAAATATAAAGTTTAATATAAAAAATGAAGTACTTATTGTGTGCACACTGCACAGCTGTATTGATTTAAGGGGTACCAGGGTTTTTTTTATAAAAGCTTTTGACACCAATTTTGTTGACATCACGCGCTATAAACTGAAGTCCACGCGGACGAAGTCGCGGGCAACAGCTAGTTATTAATATAATGAAGTACCAGTTTACCAGTGACGATGAAGTAGGGGGTTGACTGAAGCGTTAAGCTTAACTTATTTTATTTTTGTTAATTTGATTTAATTAAATGCATCATCATCACCATCATCATATCAGCCTATAGTCGTCCACTGCTGGACATAGGCCTCTCTCAATTAAATGCATATTACATGATATTACTGTATTTTACGGAGTATATTGGTTTATTTAATTTCCCTTTCATTTTTAGCTAATATAACAGTGTTTCTTCGAATCGTTACTTCATATATTTTTTAATGTTAACTCAGACTCTCACTCATTTGTGTACCTACTCAGTCAATTCTGCTCATTAGTGTAGTGTTCAAAGTGGTTTTTGTATTCGAAACACTTCATTTAAGATAAATTGGCGCTCAGTATAAAAATACATTTGCCAAATATTGAAAAAAAATGCAGGACGTAACGTTGACACTCAAACAGATATAAGGTCGCTCAAATATTATGAAGCTGCTCATTTTGTATTTTAAGTAACTCAAACTAATGTTTGTAAGTTGCAGTTCTATTGATTTCCCGTCACTCGCAGTCAGTCGCTTACTTAGTAATTCTATAATCTAAATTAATTAATTTTGAAACTTAAAACTGTAATTTACAGTCACTCGTTGCTACCCTTTTGAAAAATTAAAAAAAAAATTAAAACTTAAAGATGCCCGCAAAAACATTTAACCATCGCAGGAACTGTACACTTTTGCCATGTCCTTTTGTATTCGAAACATATCCAAACCATTAAAATCCTTTTGGTGGTGAGCATGAAGAGTTCACATATTTTATTATATACATTATAGACAGACGGACACACACTGGCAAGAATTATTATAAAAACTATCTACGTATAAACTCTAAGCTCTCTAATTGAAAAGTGTCCTATGGCTGACAGGACTTCTTACTCCTTAATAACGCGTTTAATCGCCTGGTCGGCGTTTGATGTATGAGGCGGCCATTACACAGCTATTATCTCGCCCGAGGTCCACCTGCGACTTAACATCGATTAACAGCTAATGATAGCTTCATCAGAGCTAATTCACTAGAACAGGGCTTCTCAAACTGTGCGTCGCGACGCCCCGGGGCGTCGCGACACTGTCCAAGGGGCGTCGCATGTCAACACAACATCAACAAATCGAGTGAGCGCCGCGCGCATTATGTCAATCATACATCCCGGGATTCCCGGGCAGTCTAAATCCCCGGTTTCAGAAGCTATGCTCAGAAAAGCAAGCGTAGTCTTCACATTAGCCAGCCATTAGCAAGCCAGCAGGCTTTAATATCTTTCATAAATCTCTTTGAATTTTTATGCTTATGTTTTGATTTGTTCATTATTTCCTAATAAAAATATAAATCTCCAAATATTGTTTATATGATAACCTATGTTGGCTGGTTCTAAAATTAGAAAGTATTTTGGGGGCTGGGTTGAGGGGCGTCGCGCGTCGTAAAGAAATGGCAAATGTCACAGTACAAATAAGTTTGAGAAGCCCTGCACTAGAACAAATATTATGCTAGTAACATAGCAACTAAGTTAAGTACCATCGAAGAAATTGATGCATAGACAGTTGACAGACCAACGCCATTTGGGCAGCTTATGTCTATTCAAATGTTAGTTCATAGTAAGTGACTTGTGATCTGTCGGACTGGTTCTTTTAGTTTAGAAATATACTCCGTCCTATGATATAGGGTTAATACTCGTATAATATCATAGGACGGGTTTGACTTAACGCGACCAAATTACTTAGGTCCGCCATCTGCCTAGAAATCAACTTCTCTGATAGTACACTGAGATATGGAGTTAGTAGATGGTCATATTATAGTAAATAGACAGTGGATAGTTGATAGCCTTTCTTTTGTAATATTTAATTAATGAATAATTATTATTAATTGCCCATGATCCACGTTGTGCACGCCATAGTGCCAGCTCAGCAATGCTTTATCCTGAAACTCTATACTAACGTTATAACTTATAAGTTATAACTTATAAGTCTGCTATATTAATAATACAATTTATAGCTAGCGATTCTAGATCCTGGATATCAGAAAAAAAAGTTTCATGCACAGCTGGTATGTCATGTATTAAAAGAAAGTTATAGTTAAGTCCTAAAAAGTAAGGAGTAAAGTTAATGTTTAGTCCGTGTAAAAAAATATTATAATATGAATATTTTGGCTAGTTTGTTAGCGTGCGTACTACAAATCAATTCGGGCATCGAAAAAACTTCTAGAATCGGGAAGTGCCTCGAGGTGGGTTCAATTACGCGAGTGCGCTGCGCCAGTAATTGGTGCCAGTCCGCGACAAAGCGTCGACAATGGTCGCTGATTAATTTCCGAACTGCGCCGAATTCTAACTAGCAAACACCGGCAGGCCATCCCTAGTCCGGACTCGGAACCACCCCTATTGTATTCTTGTTTGAAAATATACACGAATTTTTTCATGAAAAAGATTGAACTGCAGAGGAAAAAAAGAAAAACTTTTCAAGATTATAATAAATAATTTAGTCTGAAAAAAAAGTAGGTTCAAAATTCAAATAAAACTGTAAATATGGTCGTCAAAATATGTGTTTAAATAAAGCATTCGATAACCGCACGATCGTTTATATAAATTACTGTAATGATCCAAAAAACAACTCCTGCCTTACGAATTAAATCCGCAATACGGAGCACGAAAACGAAACCAATTAAGGATCGATAGGCCGAGATAGTTATTGCGTTAGTTAGGATCATTACATTTGGGCCCGGACAAAGGCTGCGCCGTACAAAGTGTTAATTGAATCTCTTTGTATCAGATGACGTCGTGCCAGTGGCGTGCCAGCGCTGGCCGCAGAGGAAATGAAACGTCATTCGACCACTTTCTTCCAGTACAATGCAGATTAATCTGCAGACAACTGTTAAGACCGTGACGCTAACGCCAGGAAACTGGAAATTGAATGCCGTTCTGTTGTTTACTTATTGTTTATAACTTAAATTATTTTTTTGGTCAGATACTTACCATTCAAGCTACGTCACAAAAAACTTAATATTATTTAAATTGCAAAAAATATTTGTATTACTCGTCTTGTAGTTTGTACTATACTTTGATTAGAGGAATTAGGTACATAAACTTCTGTAACTTTGAAAACGATTGGATCAATAATTATTATTGTTTCATTTAATTTCTGTGTAATTATTTCTTTTCACAAAACAAAAGAAAGAAAAAGTTGTTATAATTATTATAACGCGTCTTTCCATGATTAGTTTAAGTTATAAGGGATGAACTGATTTAAGTTTATTGTTTGAAAGCAATCACGTCTGTTATAATTAGAAATTACTCTTAGGTATGAACTTTAAGAAAAACTAATTGTTTCAATAATTTAGATGTAAATTAATTAAAATTTTATATACTTAACTAAACGGAAATTAAGGAAGACAAAAAATATTAAAAAGTATGAATGTATTTTCGCGATCCACTCATGGTTCTCCTGTCAGCTTACAGGTGAGAATATGCTAGATAATTTCGCCGTATTACCCGGCCAATAAATAATGAAACGGCCACGCTAGGCCGGCCATTAGTTCGTCTGTCTGTGTGTCAGGAAATTAAACGCCGACGGTAGTGGCGCTACGACAGACAACGCTCCCTTAATTACGCCTACTTAATAATCTACGCCAGCTAATACTAGCCCATGCTAGCTAATGGCATATACAATAACGCCAGCTGACTAATAATTCGACGACTATTTAACATTGGAACAAAGTCAGAGACAATAGAGAGGAAAAATGTAGAGTTTTGTCTCTTCAATATTATGTATAATATTATCTACTTCCTAGTTCCTACACGAAAAAGCTTAATCACTAGTCTTGAAAACGCGTGATATGGTTGATGTGTGTAACTTTAAATAAAGTATAGACGTTTTCTCACGGAATCCTGCAGCTACTGTGACTTTTTTCCAATCTTATTCCTCAAATATTACGTCATACTATATAATAAACGCAGAATGTATACTCCATTATGTGTTTGTTCAAATTCAACAATGTGGACATGGAGATCGTAACAGAACATGTTTCCGGAATCAGACTGTTTACAGAACTACCTGTCTTGCCTCAGTCTGAGGGGAAACCTGAGTGACATCACTGTTTAGTTCGCGTCAGGAGTTCAGGGCGTTCATTGTTATATTTATCCTGAAATTAAATATCCCTAAATTATTATGAAATTAACTAGATTGATGATGATACATGGATTTAAATTATTTTGAAAGAAGAAAATTACAGAGCTGTATTTATTAGTGTTAAGGTCGCCCAAATTCATATTTTCTTAATAAAAAAATAGCATATGGTCGAATTGAGAAAGCTCCTCCTTTTTTAGAAGTCGGTTAATAATAGGGGGAGACTCCGGAATGAAGCGCGCGTCACGTCGCCGTTAATTCGTGAGAATGTGTAGTTGTTAAGTTTATATAATTTTTATGTATGTTAGTCATTAAGGTATATACTGTATGGGCCTACGTAGCCCGATTTAAATAAATAAATAAATAAAAATAAATAAAAAATAAAATAAGTAGTATTTTTTTGGTTCTAGTTCTTATTACTAGAAACTTAAAATTTTGTCAAGTTAAATTTTTTAGCGCTGGAAATGTTTTGAAGATTCCACTTGCAGAATACAGAACAAACTGTACTATGAGACTTGCAGTGATGTTTTTACCTGGGCGGTGGGCCTCAATATCCATTACCAGTAGACAGAGCGGCCGGGCTGTCCGCCGTTTAATTTCCTTCGCCGCCGACAGCCGATTGTGTGTCCGCACTCCGCGCCGGGAAGAACGGCCAAGATACATTATGTCACTATGCCGGGAAATTAGCCCCTATTGAACTACTGATACCGCTCAGATTACTGTATTACATCGATGTTTAGATCATGAGAATAAACCTACCATTGCATAATTTCGTGGGAAAAGCGCGTTACCGGAAAGTGACATGGATTTCTTAGATTCCATCTGAAGTTAACATACAACATAATCAGCATATTCACATGACATTTCAATAATATTTCATCTATATTGCGTTTCTTTTAAAAAAGCGGCTAATCATCAAATTCCTGGGTAAGTTTAATTACCCTGGCAATTACTCTGTATGCAAACCTGTCGTGCGCACTATCGGCATCTAGCGCAGCGCTCGCTCCATTACCGCGCCCTGCCCCATTAACACCGGCTTTACACCTCCCGCCGCATCGCGACCGCTGATCTTCATGCCCAGGGTTCACACTAACGAAATGGTTTTGTACTACATTATAATTGACTATATAGTAGAAGAATGAAACAAATAGGAAGTCTAAAATGATCGACATCATCTAGACTCGATTCAAAATATGTAGCTAGCTTTGAAGGCGGCAACTGCACGCGAGCGACTTTAGAGGCAAAACATTTTGCGACGCTAACAAATAGCAAAACTGACTATTTGTTAGCGTCGCAAAATATGTAAATGATGCAAATAACGGGTCCGAGCTAGACGTCTATTATATCGCCCAATTCCTGGAAAGTCGGAAAGCTCGGAATCACGCGCGCGGGAGCCGGCCGCTCGCGGCTAGCGGCTAGCGGCTAGAGCAGCACGCGAGCCGCGAGCGACGCCCGCGTTAATTAATTGGGTATTTTCACACGTCAGCGAGCAGATCTCACCAAATAGATCGGCGCATGCGCCCCTTAATTAGCCGTATCTCAGGCGATCGCCTCCGCCACGCCAATTTGGTGCTGCTCCTCGCTCCGCCACCGGCAGATAAGGACTAGAATGCTAGCCAATAACCTCATTATGAAATAAACGAGCCCCCGCCGTTTGTTCGATTCTGGGATAAGATGGTACCCGCTCTCGTAATGACTGCTCGTGGGCTGTTTATCATACGAGTAGGTGCGTTACGGCCCTTAATTGACCGCGTGTACCTAGTACCTACACGGGAATTGTTCGAGCGTTTAACGTTAAACTAAAACATAGCTGCGTGTGCGTTTATTTTGTTGCATCATCCACAAAGTAATTTCATCGCTTAGTAAAGTATACAAAAGATAATTATGTACACATACAAAAGTAATTTAAAAGCTAAAATAATATTTAAAAAATGTATGAGTCAGAGACCAGAGAAGAGAGACGAGACAGCTGGCGTGTGGGGCACGTGTAGATCCATTGAGCGATCGATAGCCGTCAATCGGAAAACAATCGCCTCTCGTCGATAAAACGCTAATTATAGTAATCGATGGAGGTTTTTTTAGTTTTTAATTACGTCCATTGAGGCGTCGGATACTTGCCAGTCAGTGCATTTAATAAAGTCCGCGACTCCGGAATGTTGGTAGTTCCGCGCGGAATTTCTATTATAAACTTCGACGTTTTTGATCCGCGCTTTAGTTCGATCTTGGACTCGCAATTACAATCACGAGTATTTACGAGATTACGCCAGAATTCATTTTGAACTGTTAGCTTACGAATATTATGTCAGATCCACTTAAAACTTTGGCCAAACCAGTTATAGGATTCGTAAGTGTATTTTAGCGTAAAATATATTTTCGAGATAAAACTTATCTGATGTCGATAGTCACTTATAAAGTTACATAAGTGACGTATTAATGTAACACATAATTTAGAAAGTTTCATAAATCTACCGGGATAGGAGTAGATACGAGAGCGCCAACTCGTGTAAGTGATAAGATGTGTTCGAATTTGAATGTATGTATGATGTAACCAGTTTCGTTGCATTCATCTCGAGATGTCGCGGGCCGGGGTCCGGGCCGGGGTCCGCCCGAGGGTCCGCGGTCCGCGGGGTCAAGCGCGGGTCGTCGGCCGTGAGAAACGTTCCCGGCCTCTAATTACGTTTTATGCGATATCGCCATTTAATTAGCAACATGTTTCCCATTCCGAAACATTAATTAATATTTTCATCAGAGTTCCCCGCATTTAACTGTGCTTTTATTGCTCGCTCGAGATTTTAATAAAGATTCCCGACCACCCTCGTCGGGCATTATTGTTTTGAGAGTTCTTATTATATTTTTGTTAGGAAATTATTTCGTCTCGCGTCGAGTGTCGAGTGTCGACGGGCGATCGTTCGACGAGCGAGGCGCGATTACGGTGATTTATGTCGCAGCGATCGATTGTTCCGGCCGTCATTAATTAACTCTATTATAAGTCCGGCCGCGGCGCGGGGCGGCAGGGCGGGCGGCGCGGGAACAACTTTACGACTCCTAGGTGCTTAACTCGATACTTTCTTACAATTATATATACCTCTTTTTATCTTGACCTGATAAATAACTGGACATTTAGATAATGCATATTGTGCATTATTAACAAACTATATTCATCACTAATATTTAGTTATGGTAAATACCTCATAACATCAATTTGAAACATTTTTCTTTACTAATCATTAAACAACAATTAAGTCTTGAATGGTACGCACGGGCTATTAGTGAGTTAATAAATCAAACTAATCCATTATATTCAAACGGAATACGATATTCTTCACTCACAATTCACAGGTAACAGTAATTTAATGACGGCTGACAAATTTGGTATTATATCCAGTGTGGGGTCACCCGGCCGATGACCTTTGATCTCGCTGTGTGGTCCCCGATACTTTATTCATATTATGCTCATTGCATTCAAGGAAATATATAAATGTCCCACTTCCTCATTTTCGGACCTGCGATATTATTGTGAAAAGGAAAAATTTTGATGCGTGGGACTTGGGTACTTGAGTTCTTTTCTTATACTACATATAAAAATTTATGAGTGAGTACTTATTTGGAACAGATGCACCTACTTTACTCAATTTTCAGGTTTGATGCTTGACGATGCTACATCTGCGAGTCAATTTTCAGGGTTCAAAATTGACAAGCTATCTTAGCTAGTCAATTGTGCTCTAAGTTTTTAAAGACTACCGCTTACCAAATTGCTTGTGTGTATTTTTTGAGGATATGAAAAGGGAAATGACTGACCAACAAGTGAACGTGAATCGCCAATAAAAGTGACAAAAAGTAACTTCACTTAATTGCACAACGTAGTAAAACCTGTCGAATTGCAACCCTCGTTTTCACCTTTAATAACTGATTAATACAGATAAGGATACCAATTAATCGAGTGTTTAAAATGAATTTAATAACCGAACCACGTGCAGACAAATTGCGACAGGTGAGCGACGTTTGACATCTCCCTCGTGCGTCCCGGACCCCGGTGCGTCCCCGCGCGTGCGTGCGTGTGGGTACAGTGCGCAAAAAATGCATCTCCATTCTACAATGTAAGATGATAACGATTCTGTTGAATACAATTAATTGTTTTGTGGCGTTACAGTGGTATTAGGACTAGGTAAATTAATGTCCATATTGTTATTAAGTGTTTTATTCTATTTAGTTACTAGTGCATAACATTGTATGCCCCTAAAGAAGTTTTAAAAAAGTTTTTGTAAAAGTGTCATATATATTATGGTTAAGGCAATTTTTTTAAACTTTGAGGCAATGAATGAAAAATATTTTGTTGCAGACTGTACGCCTTGTATTCTCTACGTAGTCTGTACTCTGTGGTCCCTAAGCTGTTATTAGCAATCGACAGGTGAACTCTTACATGATATTTAATTTATTGTTTATTACAATTACACTTTTAATAATTTAATAATGAAAGTGAATTGCAATTACTGTCACGCGATTGGCTTAAATTTTAATGGGCTTTTTATGAGGATATTGCAAAGTATACTACGGTATAAGTACCTTCATGTCATTTGAATTAAAAGTGTATTTAAAATTTAATTGTAGGAGAATTTTTGAATGAAACCTATAATAATTTTTAACGTCTTTCAGGGTGAATTGTGGAGCTATTATTTTAAATGATTGCTATTCATTTTGCCTTTAACCTTTATAAACACGGCTGCCTTGTTTATTTATATGGGTATCTAGTATCAACAATCAAGTAGAAGATATTATTGTAAATAGTTATCTTTAAAATATAAGGTGAGGTGGAATCAACTACGGATATTTTGGAAATATGATCTTCTGCTAATGTAAGCTAGAAGTATAAAAAAATGTACCTACGCAAAAATGTATGGTCTGTCTTAGCTAGTTAGAGCACAGAATATATAATTAGTACCTTACGTTAGAGCAAGATCAAGCAAAAACTTGATCTTATCTTGTGTATGTGACTTTCTCTAGTATGTCGATAATTTTTCTGCCCGAAGGTCTGTACTTAAGCAGTTATAGATCTGCCTGAAATATCTGGAGTTGAATATAACTTGAGGATATCAAAAACATTTTAATACGAAGATAGGCTCTCCTAAAAACACAATTTTCAAGATACAGAATATGTTATTTGCATAATTCGTATTCGAGTTTATAATCTGAGAGCGAGCGTGAGAACAGCCCTCAAGGAGGCTAATTACGGATCCGGTTAATTAGAGATAACCCTTACTAATTAATGCCCACTCTGCCCACTCCACCCTCCCTCTGTTCCGCGAAACTCTAACGCAATAAAAACCATTGTGTGTTATTTCAAATTGTTGAATTTTAAGGCTAGTAGGTATATATCCAACGGGGAAACAAAGATTTCTATCTATGATGTAGATAAAGTAAGTGATATAGGAAATCTGTAATTTTACCCATTGTATTTGTCGTGGCGATTGAAGAAAATTTCATTTACATTAGCAGAGTGTATTAAGACGAACAGTTTCCAATTTTTTTTATGAAAAGTATCACAATATATTAAGTAGAATGATGGTAGTTAGACTTTATTTTATAATATAGTCTGATTTGTGCTAAAAGTAAGACACGACATTATATCCTAAGATCCGACCGTAAAATTTTGGATGAATCGTTTTTTTCGATCAAATATATTTTAAAATAATCTTTAGAATGTATAGAGTGGATTAATGTTAGGTTGCCTTGTTAAAAGTAGCCGCAAGTACCTCTAATTGAGCAAAATGAAAGTCCGTAGTACAAACTTGCGTGTATTCAATAGAAAAATAAGAACTAAGACGTAATGACATTGAGGAATGACAGCTGGACACTACGCATAAAAATAAAACGCCTGTTAAATAAAAATAGCAATCTTGCGGGTTCTCGACGTCCTCAAATCGTGCCAGGCATAATAATTGCAGGCCTGAACATTTTGTCATATACAAAAGTGATGGCAACCCCAGTTTGCGGCTATCGTGCAACTGGCAACCATGGATATTCGTGTACAAAATGCATAAAACTTTAATTTTGTATCAAAATTATTAAAAAAAAATCGATGCTTCAATTTTGATGAAGAACTATGTCTGTTTACGGGCTAGCAACCCTAGGTTGCGGCTGAATTAGAGCTGGCAACCATTTATACCTTATTTTGTATCGTCATTTTCTTTCAAATGATGTAAAATTTACTGAAGAAATATACATTCAAATTATGCATTTATCTCATGAACATTAAACTTAATTAGAGGTACTTGCGGCTACTTTTGACAAGTCAACCCAACACTAATCCATTCTATACGTTCTAAACATTATTTTAAAATATATTTGATCGAAAAAAACGATTCATGCAGGATTTTACGGTCGGAGCCAATACTATTATTATTTTCAAGTAGGTAACGTCATTCTTTTCGAAACTTTTATATCGTAATCATCACTCTCCCAATTGTCTCCTTGTAGGGTAAAAAACACAGACATAGATCAAGATACATACCGCATGTTTCTCCATTTGTATGAAAACGAGCGTGCCACTTTTTTCCTACCTACTGTGACGTACCGATGGTAAGAAACGTGCCCATTATCTAAATTCTAAACCAACGTTTCTATTCGAATTTCTACAGCGCAATATGGCACAATTAGGCATTTAGGCATTTTTACAATTCCGATTGACGTCCGATTCCGATAGCAGACTAAAGAACAGACTTTCGAAAGACGAGCATTGCTCGTCATTTGGGAGCGCGATATGGCATGCGAAGTACATACACATTACACATGCGGTATCTATCTAGATTCTAGATCTTTGTCTGTGGTAAAAAGCATATTAAATACTCCGACACGCTGTTTTCATTTTACCAATGGAATATTGTACACACATTGATAAAATGCCGGTCTAATGAGCTCCCTCATACGTGTGTGCGTCTGCGGGTTCGCCTGTGAAGAATGTTTCATTTGACGAACTCGGATTTCCAAGATTCGCATCCGGAATGCTTTCATTTAAATATCAGAAGGTAATTTGTTTATTGTCTATACACGTTCATAAAATATAAATTGTAACACTGAGTCACTGAACAAATTCGTATTTGAGCTCTTAATACGAGATATACTTAATCAAAACGATAAAATTGATGTTGTAGTTTTGAAAGATTTGTTATTGAGTCTTCAATTAATATGGCAAAAATTTTATACCTACTAATCTAATGCTACTTTAAAGGCAAATCTGAAACAGCACGGTATGGCCAGCACAGGCAGAGACAATCCTTTATACTCTCTCTATCGAAGAAAAGACAAAGATAATTTTGTCCCAAACATCTGTCAGTATTCTCTTCCGTTTCTATAGTCACGCTAAGCATGCTGTAATAGAAAATCCATATACTTAGGCAAAATCAATTACTTACAGGATAACTTAAAACAAGTTGCACCATAAAATATTACAACATGTAATATCTAATTCGCAGTATGTCACAAGTGTATGTGGTATATACGCCATATTTATGTGATTGTACCGTAATAGCTAACGCCGTGTTTATTTTCACCAGAACACGGCTCTTCGATTAACATAAAATCGAAAGGAGTGCGTGGGCGCACGAGATACTAGACTCCAATGACTATAATAGAATTACATGGCACGGACATCATCATCATCATCTTTACACCGCAATAAAATAATTATTAATTACATATTTTAAGCACTTACACCTTTTTTAGGCTTTGTCGCGGAGCATGACTTTTCTTATTCTCGATATTTCGGCTGCTTTCCAGTGGATAATTAAGCTTCAAATACTAAATATTGTATTTCTGAATAAAATATTTAATAATTATTTTAGGATATACCTACTTGGTGCCAACAACAATGGTTCGGAAACCCCGGCAAGAAGAACCGGCATCTTGCATCAAATTCGCGGGTCTTCGCGTTTATCCTTAATTCCTTACCTTTTTCAGATCTGTATGTTTTGAACTAAGAACTTACATTTTTTTTATAAAAACAGAATGACAAAAATAAAAATATAACGTTAAATATTTAAAGAAGCTCTAATTATTGCGCAAGAGCAACCGCAGTCTAACCACGCCATTAGAACTGTGATTATCACCGAAGTGGTTCAAGAGTATACTTTGTTCTAACTTATCCTTCCTCTGACGGAACCTTTTTGTTGATGGCATAAGGATCAATTTCATAGAAACTCCGAGGTAAAATAAATGTAAACGCATTATAGCTCACGCAACGAAAATACACAATTAGCATTTGTCACCGAACGCGTGGCGACGCGACGTTGCGAAATATGACTTTGTTTTGGAGGTCAGTGCAACCTTAAAAGTTGAATTCTTTATTTGGAAAAAGGGTCATTAAATTAAGTTGATACCAAACAGTACATACTATTATTTTGCTCTTCATTTTTTTTCCCTCGTCATCAATCTAAGTGACGCGACAGAACACAAAATGAATTCCGTTCAGCACTCATTAGTGCCGAACTTCGTATATAACTTCATACGTGGGAGAGCCATGCTTCGGCACGAATGGGCCGGCTCGACCGGATAAATACCACGTTCTCACAGAAAACCGGCGTGAAACAGCGCTTGCGCTGTGTTTCGCCGAGTGAGTGAGTTTACCGGAGGCCCAATCCCTACCCTATTCCCTTCCCTACCCTCAACTATTCCCTTCCCTTCCCTTCCCTACCCTCCCCTATTACCCTATTCCCTCTTAAAAGGCCGGCAACGCATTTGCAGCTCTTCTGATGCTGCGAGTGTCCATGAGCGACGGAAGTTGCTTTCCATCAGGTGACCCGTTTGCTCGTTTGCTTCATAAAAAGCTCGTTTATTTCATAAAAATAAAATAAAAATTGTTGTATTCTTCGCAACAACTTATAGCACAAGCTGCGCCTAGTTTGAGGGATTGAAAGAAATCCTTATATTTCTGTTACCTTTGAGTTTATATATAAATGATTTTGGAAATAAATGATTTGATTATTTTAAATGCTTTAAACCAAAACCAAAGTTCATTGGAATTTAACAACCTCTTGAGTGAACCAATTTATATCAGCTTCTAAGTCGGTAGGAGGTAGAGGCCTCCTAAATCTCCAATTTATAATAAGTTAGGAAAATACAAAATATGTTATGTGTTAAATATCTGTTTCATTTGAAGCAGGTTTATTAAAGCAGAAAAAATATCCCCTTTATCTGAAACATGCACAAGCATGGACTACCTCAACCCCTTCTTGAACATTCAACCACATAACTGACATAATAATATGTAAATTATTTACTTTACATTATTAATGACCTTATTAGCCGCACATCGGTTGTAGCAGCTTGAGAACTCACGGGTAACACTTCGGCTTTTTCACAGTTAATGTATAATAAGTTAATTAGTCTTGGTCCTTGCGTTTAACAGATAACGTGGGCTCATTATACATTTTATTTGTTGGAAGCGTTAAAAATATTATCTACAAGTTATTAAATTAAGCAATAAATTCAAAATGAACATTCGAAGCTGTTGAATCTGTTGTTTAAATAAGTTCGTTGACTCTTTTTTTTTTGTTGTTTTAAATTTTTAAGTTTTGTCGGTGTTTTAATATGTTTTGTGGCATGAACGTGATATAAATTTTTCTTCACATTTCGTGGAAAACCCGCACGTTGCATTCAAGAAAATCATCTTGAAGGTTTTGTATTGTACCTATGCACAGTGTACGGAGGAGACGAAAAATCGGAAATTCTTCAATTTTGAATAGGCATTAATATTTTGAATGCAGGAGTAGAACACCCGCCGTGTCAATTCGAAATAGTTTTTATGCTACGAGCTACCAAAGTTTAGCGTTTTTTTGCGGCCCGGAAGGGAAAAATCCATATTTCTCCAAAACTTTTACGTAATAAATAAAATTTTGTATACCACCTGAAAGCCTATTAAATAAGGCATATTTCAAGCTTTTTTCCTGATTCGCGGTATCAATATTTTACAAACAATAAAATAATTTTCATTTAAAGCTTTTTATTTTTTTTATCCAAAACTGAACAAAAGATGCAATCGAAAATATCGACAAATTAAAGGTATACAAGTATTCTATACGCACAAAAAAAATCACCTGTGAGATCTGTTTACTACCACTGCTAAACCAATTTATTTCATTTACAAACTTAATTGTCAACAGGGTTATCAAACGACGCAAAGCTGTATTATTTGTAGTCTTTTCGTTTTCGCGTGACCATCACTTACCTTGATTTTTTTAAATAAATACTAGAAATAATATTAATTGTTTGAAGTATTACGAACTGACATCCGATTTTTTTACCGACTTCCAAAAAAAGAGGAGGTTTTATATTTTTATAAGACTTATTTTTGATAATTTTAAATATATTCATTAAAAGCGTATATAACTTTCGTACTATAAATGTTAATATATTATGTGACTATTTCTATTGCATTATTGACAGCCATCCATTGAAAGTCGTATGGTGGCAGCCCTAGCGTAGGATTTCACGATCAAATATCTCCAGTTATAAACGGATCTTACAGGTGGTTTTTTTGTGCGTATAGAATGCTTATATACCTTTAATTTGTCGATATTTTCGATTGCATCATTTGTTTGGTTTTGGATAAAAAAAAAACCTAAAAATGAAAACTATTTTATTGTAGGTAAAATATCGACACGGCGAATCAGGAAAAAGGCTTGAAATATACCTTATTTAATAGGCTTTCAGGTGGAAAACAAAATTTTATTTATTACGTAAAAATTTTGGAGATATATAGATTTTTCGCTTCCGGGCCGCAAAAAATCGTTAAACTTTGGTAGCTCGTAGAATAAAAACTATTGCGAATTGATACGCGGGTGTTCTACTCTCGCATTCATAATACTAATGCCCATTCAAAATTGAAGAAAAAAGAAAATTTCCGATTTTTCGTCTCCTCCGTACACTGTGCTATGTACTGTTTGCATGATAATTATTAATTATTATTAAAGTAGATATATTTATGATTACGATTAGATGTTTATTATTATGACAATTTCGTACAAAATTGTTGGCCACTGAAAATCCCGACTGGACCGGATACGGCCTGGCCGTACCAGAGCAAACTTGGCCCGGCCGTCAGCTACGCCCCAAGATGTAACATAGTTCAAAAGCGTAGCGCATCATCTCGTTATGATCTGAGTTCCGACCTCAAACAAACACACTATTGAGGATGAATTATAATATATATGAGGATGAATTACCTTTAGGCACTACAGGAACAAAAATTCCTTAAATTTGAAAATAAAGCGATCACTAATGCCTTTATGGGGGACGCCTAAGTCGTTGTAACATTTTCCAATAGCTAGTTAATAAAATAGAAGCTTGCCAAAACAGCTTGGTGACAGTCTAGTTTGTAGTAAAGAAACAAAGAGTAGTTTTATTAATTACAATGCCAACTTAGTGGAGACGTGCATTGAGATGTAGAGTTAAAATAAACAAGGGAACAAATAGCGGTGCCGTGTCAGCCATGTTTGATTCCCGATACAAAGCTGATAACATTCCGGCTGGACCGACGTGGAATTCTTGACGTCGAGCCGCACTTGAGGCAGTCTCTATTGCCCGAATGCGAGGAATTCGCAGCAGTTGATTGATGCCCGTCTTCCATTGCGCCGCGGCCGCTGAGCGCTCGGTCGGCCGGCCAGGCGGACCCGCAATGTGCCGCATACCGGCCAGAGGTCATCAGATCATGACAGGGAATTCGTCGGCTGCGGAATGTGGAGGTAATTGATTTGTCCGGCGTGACGATTGACTGCGACGTCGACGACAGACCGACCCGACGAGTCATCTCTCTGATGTCTGTACAATGTACATGGCATAACTTATGAGATGCTTTGAAATATTGATCGAATCTCAACCTAATTAAAAGTCAGATTAATTATTATTTTTTAATACTCTTACGCGTATACGTGAAACGTTTTATGCTTTTTTCTGAAATAAAAAAAATCTCCAGTGGTGTCGCTATGTGCGTAGCCCACACTATCTACGAACGTAGCGTAGCTTGAAATATTTCAATTTGTAGTTTTACAATAGAATATCAAAAACATCATCAATTATACTTTTAATATTATGACTTTTAGCATCAATAAACACTATAATGGACACTAATAAATTATGTTATTAACAAATACTCTCCTAATAGGCAATAAATCATAACCTCATAAAATCTCACCGTCACTGCAGTACTAGTGATATTATGATTCGCAATTTATTCCCATAATAAACTGCGTATAAGAGTCGTAATAATATAAATATACCAGTGTAATAGAATGTAAATCCTGACAGTACCGAGCATGCACACGCACGGGGTTGCCACGCGAAGCCAAATAAAATTAATATTCATAGCCGTTGTATTTATTGGCTTTCAATTAGTATAATCTTAATGGAGCATTAACATACGTCGGCGGCGCGACCGACTGGGCCCACGGGTGTTGCCAGCCTCCGAATACTCCCAGAATTCTGTAAAGACTTGGCTATCTCGGCAGCGTTTATCAGCTTCCGTAGTGTCAGTCAATTTGAAAAGTAATAAGCATAATATTATGTATTATGATTTAAGTCTGACTAGACAGCCCTGTTAAATTTTGATCACTTCTCTCCTAATATATAAACCATCCTTGGACTTTTATTAACATTTAAAGTCCAAGATTAGCCAAATCTGTTCAGCAGTTCCCGAGTTTTAATAAGACTAACTTTGAAAAACCATTTTTATTTATATAGATGACGTTTTGCATGCAGTAATGCAGAAGAGTAAAGTGGTTCTACCTCTATAAGCAACATTATATTGCGTTTTGGAAAAATCTAGTGCGGATAGTTTGGACACAATCTCTTACTTAGCTAAAGCTAAGACAAAGAAAGCTAGCAGAAAATGTCTTTCTCTACTTGTCTTTATCTAATAATATGGTAATAAAACCTATAAGTATTAAAGTTATTTTATACCAGTATGGTAATAAATATTGAGCAGTTAATTAGGTACATCCACACTAATTGGGAGTCGTTGACTCTTCAACATACAATTTTCAGATAACGAATTTACATAAAATTCCTCATATCAATTGATTTAAAATTTAAATGACGTATGCAAAAGATGGTTCATGGATTTAGGTAAACCACTTTTTAATTGTGTGTTTAAATATTTTGATGTTTGTTAAAACAACGTAGGCTAGGTTAGTGATGTTATGTTAAATTTTGTTTGTATAAGTAAGTAAATTGGACAGGGAATAAAATAAAAAATGTTCTCTACATTAAAATTATTTTATACCATTCACCTTGTTGCAACAACTTGCAACTTCCTAACCAAAAAACTAGATAAGCACGTTTTTTTCTAATATTATATTAATAACGAAGGAATGCACAATGCACATAGTCCAAGATGCACGGATCCCCTTAATTCATTTTTCGTGGTGGTGTACCTGGTATCACCGCTCGCGGAAGGCTCGCAGGCGATGACCTCCGCCGACCGGTTCCTGCTCCCCCCTCCCCCCTCAGCGCGTCACTCCCCCCTCCGCCCCCTACTCCCCCGCCGAGGAGGTTTCATTACGTTATTATTATATTAAATGCTATAATACACATTGTGGGCATTAGTCCGAGGCAAGAGGAATGAGGCGGTTCGGCTGTCTTTCTTTTGCCTTCACGATCCGTATGGCTTTTGAGATGGTGTGCGTTGAAGTCTTATGCTAGTGTTATTGTTTAGTGTTATATTGAAGTTTAATAAAAGTTTTGATTTAAACTAATAAAGAATTTTTAAACTGCTTAGTGCTTACTGAATGAATGTAGATTGGTAATAAAATTTTATTACAAAAGTTTTTAATTTAACGGAATATATTTGAACTACCCTCTTTTTTTAAGATTTTGTTACTGATTTGTGAAGAACAAAATTTTGTGCTAAATTTTTTATGGCTATGACGAATCTGTGATCCTTAAAAAACTAATGACAATCAATTTGTTTTTATTTAGAACTGATTATGGGCCTGTTTTAAAATCTCCTTAAATACAAGACGATTAGCTAATCTAAAAGTTTTGTCGCTCCTATACTTAAAGTGATATCGTCAGAAATTTCGGAGTAAGTACCTTATTAAAAGTGATAATAAGTATATTATTGTATTATTATTAAGGTCAGGTCCTCATAGCTAATAATAATCACGCTTACAATATACATATAAAACTCATTAAACTCGTCCTATTATTACTTAGCTCTACATAATCTATATGTCACTGTAGCCGGATTTTTACTATGTAGGATCGAAAAAACCACACTCAAAAATCATACCTTGATCAAAACGTAAGTAGCTACTTAACAGTTGTCGGTTATTTTTTTACTTGTCAGTTCAGCGTAATTACATTTTCGTAGCTCGTGCTTCTTGATGTATGCTAATGTACCTCCCGTATTCCGGGACGGACGGACGGCCCAAACGAACCGAACACTGCAACTGTATGCACTATTCAGGGGACGGACTGTGTGGAAATATAAGTAGCGGGGTAGGAAAATTTAGAAAAAAAAATGCTTCTCAGACTTTTCTTAAAGCTGAAGAAAAATTCCATATTTTGATAACTTGTTAGCTGCGATGATTTTTACACTTTCCACAATATTTTCAAAATATTTAAAAAAATCACCTCACGTAATTTGTGGTTGTCCTAAGCAATAAACGTGGTTTCAAATCACTTTGGAAAGCAAAAAGTATAACTTAATGTATGGTGTGTTGAATTAGATTTCAAGAGCAGCTCAGTCACTTAACTGTATCTACATAATATATTTATTATGATATTTATAACATCGTGACCGCTTCATTGTGGAGATTGTAATTTTTGTGGAGCCCGAGCCAGTCTGAAACCGATACCTCTGTCATAAACAACGCGATGTAACTTATAATGACATCATTATTATCTCGCGATTAACGACTCACGACTTATATTCATTTTGCACCATTATTTCTTTTTTTAATTAATATACTTTTCATACTCAATATAATTTATACGTGGGAGAGCCATGCTTCGGCACGAATGGGCCGGCTCGACCGGAGAAATGCCACGTTCTCACAGAAAACCGGCGTGAAACAGCGCTTGCACTGTGTTTCGCCGAGTGCACTTACTCGTTTACCGGAGGCCCAATCCCCTATTCCCTACCCTACCCTATTCCCTTACCTTCCCTTCCCTTCCCATCCCTACCCTTCCCTCTTAAAAGGCGGGCAACGCACCTGCAGCTCTTCTGATGCTGCGAGTGTCCATGGGCGACGGAATTTGCTTTCCATCAGGTGACCCGTTTGCTCGTTTGCCCCCTTATCTCATAAAAAAAATCAAAGAGACTGCAATTTATAGAGTAGGTATGGTAATCAATAATTGATAACTTGAAGTGTAATTGTTCTACGCTACATATTAATTTATGAATTGGGTATGGTAGAAATATATAGTATATGACAGAAAATGCTAAAAAAAGATGCAAGCTTCGCCTACCATTCCCATATTCAAAATTCCCCTCGACTCTCTCTTTGACTTATTCGTGAAAGTACTTTAGTCTAAATTAAAATATTTTTGTGTCATATCCCCACCCCTACAATACGTCTGTACTTCAAAGCCGATGCTTGGCCGAATCATCGAAGGTTTCTACTTTCTAGGGTATTGAACACGGGCAACTTAGCATAAATCCAGGCATACAAACTAATATAAACTGAATTATATTGATGTAATAATAAACAATCGAACGTAAAGTGAGTTTTGCACGTTGGATCCTATCAATTCTAATTATAGAGCCGGCCGGCCCACGCCGCGGCCCCCGGCCCCCGGGCCTGGTCCCCGCCCGCGGCCCGCGGATAAAGCACAACACAAAATATCACGTTACATCGTGCGGTGCACTTGATCATGCCGTTGTCTGGGCTCTTTTATTTGCTGGCTCTTTTTCTTTTTTTGCTGGCTCGTTTTTTTCTTTATGCCCGCTTTGAGCGGCGACCGCACCGACCGCACCGCAAATAGATCTCGTATTAATTTGTGTAACCGTCCTTAAAATCAATTTTTTCACCTTTTTATTATATTTTCAACGAGCGACGGTTACGGCGCTGGCGGCCGTTACCCGCGAAAATGGCGGCGCCTAATTAACCGGCTTGTTTGCCTCGCCGTATTACTTTTCAATTACAAAGCCACGATTTACGTTCTAATTATAACTAGTTGGATCCATTTTTCTTCGCGAAACGCTCCGAAACAAAAGCTGAATCGTTAATTACTCTCTTTAAACGAGTTTTAATTTGCTACGGAAATGTTTACTTTGTTATTTCATGGCGATCCCTTAATTAATAATCACTAATTGGCACAGTTTCCATCACGCTGTAAAACTGCACTAGCAGCTCGTTGTAGGTGAAATGTTTTAGTAATTACTTGTATGAGCCCAGATTAATAATTGGGCTTAGTCAGGTCCGTGTCCAGACCTGGCTAAAAGACAACCTTGCGTATATGCCACTTTCATAAAAATACGAAGAACGAGAAAGGGACATGATAATATGATGATATTTAACCACGTTTAACTTTAATCCAGATCAGCGCAAGTTTTTGTGATATGATAGATTAATGATAGTTAAATAAAAAATCTTTGATATAAAGAAAATATATTATATTGATTGAATGCTAATGCTTTAATTAATGAGTGCGAGATTGATGACGGCTTGTAGCAAACGCCCGAGAGTGTGCACTTTGCCGGGACTACAGGAAAATAAGTAGAATCAGCAATGTACGTGCTAGCTCGTTCACCTGTCTATATATTTTTGAATTCCATAACAAATATAGTATTAATATACACGTGAAACAGAGTGCGTGCGGGGTACGGGGGTGCGGGGCCGGCCAATTCGCCCGGCAGCCGTCAGATTTGGAGGGGCTCGTTACGACTAAGCCCCCAATTAGACTTATCCCTAATTAAGAGATGCCGATAAATTACCCTCCATCACGGGCTAACGAAGACGCCGCACTAATATCGCTAATTGATTTTGAGTAATGAGAGTTTTGATGGAGCCGGCCGGGAGGAGAGGGGAGCCATCGAAAGCTCAAGTGATAGTAATATACTCTGACTACTGTCACATACAGTAATATTACGACTGTCCTCGATATACTTGAGGTAGGTTTTTCCAGTAGCTTCAGACCGTATACTGTTATGAAAGCTCATTGTGACATTCAATAGAATTATTAATAATAAAATTTTTGGTTAGCTTGCCTAATTTTTTTTGTGTTGAAAATTGAAATGATGTAAATTCCTTAGTATAATATTATGTTACACCGAACAAGTTTCTTAATTAATGACAGTTAATTAGTTAATCTTTAAGTCGTTATCTTTATTTGTGAAGATTGGGAGATGAACTAATTTCATTTAATTTTTATAGAGTATAAGGTAGTTTATATTTGTTCTTAAATTGTGTATTTTTTTTTGTTATTCAATGTATGTCTGTATAGCTTTAACGGTACTTAGTTAATCCAGTGCTGCAACTGTATGTTGTTTTGTATGAAAAATATTTTACGCTCATTTTTCTGATGTTCCGCATCAAAACTCTCTGCAATTAATTGAGTTTTTCTTAGAAGCCGCGTTTGTGAAAACATTATCGCTTTTAAATTATTAAAAAGTTGTAAGTATCTTGGAAAAAAGTTTATCAATAACGGTTATCTTTATAATTATTTTTACCGTACGAGAAATAGATGATTAGTATTTAAAACATAGTTCTCCCTTAAATCCATCAATATAAGTAATAGTAATAGACAATGCATTAGTCAAGTAAAATATAGTTACTTGTCAAGTTGTTTGTGTAATCATCAATCAAATCATCACACCTAATTAATTAGCTTTGTAATAATATTAATAAGTTTTAATTAGATAATTAATGTTATTTAAATTAATTTTATTAGAAAGAAACGTTAATAGAAACTCGTATTACTCAATTATTACCGGTTGAAGTCTGCTTTAGGGTTTAAGTATAGGCGGAACGGATCGATTTTCAGATAATATGAAATACGTACTTACTTATTAGTTATTGTAAATTATTTCCATTCTTCAAAGACTGACAAACTACGTTCAGAGCATAAGATATGCCCGATCAGTCAACCTACAAAGTAATACCAATTAATAATCATAAAAACTACACAAATACTTGAAAAGAACCACATAAGATAAGGACAACACAATGTCATCAAAAACAAACACAAGAAACAAACATCCGTGCACAATTAAAACAATAATTGTTCGTCAACAATCATTGAATTACTGTAAATATTTCCCGACACTCCACCGTCCACGCCAGCAGGGTTGCCTCAACAAGCAAACAGTTTCTGAGATTTTTGACAGGAGCTTGACTATTGAACGGCGTTGTCGATTGGCTTATATCATTATAATATGTATATTGACGCTCGCTAATAAAAATACTAGGCTTTTACATCCGTTGTGGATGATTTATACAGTATTTTCAGAACGAAGTAACCACTCCTCAAATACTGTAGTGCCTGGGACATGATTTTTAAATGTCCGTATGGTTGCCCAAAGTTGTTTTTTTTTATTATGGTTGCCCAAACACATACGGCATTTTCGCATCATACTGGGACCAACTACTTGCGGGTTTCCTCACGATGTTTTCGTTCACCGTATGACTGTATGTGCTTGAGATCAGAAAAGTCTCATTGGTACACGTCTTCACCCGGGATCGAACCTGCACCCTCTACGAGTGCGAAGGTCTACCCTTTAGGCCACGGACGCTCCATCTCTCTCGCTAATCAAAAGCGCTAGTGAATAGATAAACTTCTGTCAAAAAATCGGAAACTTAGTTGATTATTTAATTGTCTTGAGCTTCGTATTTTGCACGATTTTTATAGGTTCGAACTTCGACATCAGGCGTACTTGAAACAGTTCAATTAAGTTATAGATGTAAAGTTGATTTCAAAAAGCTGTGTCTGACTTTATCCGTACGTGTGACAACCCTACTCGCATGCATGTTTCAATAATTCAACGTGTTCCAGGCGCAAACGCATGCAAAAAGCGCCATCTGCATGCTAATGCGCTAACTTATCTTTATCTTAATACAGTTGTGTAATTGAATTTGCCGAGATAAGCCGAGATTATTTAATTAAAACCGTGGAAGTTACTTTTTCCTTGACCGTTAAACCACATTCGTAATAATTATTAAGATTATCAAATTATGATAATATTTATTATTATTCGATTGGTCAATTCGATCAGTACGTTCGCCGTATCTCACGAACTCGTTAACGGCTCATTAGCTGTCAATGGGCGATGGTTATCGAGTTAATCTATTTTTAAGGAATTTAATTTTATATCATAGCTAATAGTGTAGATACATCTTTAATCAATTACGTCGTTAATTAGAGATACAAGCCGTTAGATAAAATAAACATCTACGCTTTTAATGTTTTTACTAATATTACCATTCACCAAGGCATTAAATATTTTTTTCTTTAAAGCTTTTCTCACATATAATAATAATTTTCTATTATTTCATCACATCTAATAATTAATTTGTTATTCCAGGTACGTATTGTAAAGGCGGGGAACTTTGTAACGAGTTGGAATATCTCAGGTGACATGTAACCAGTTCTACTTTCGTAACAACATGTAGATGTAAACATTTAATTACACTTTCTTGTGCCTCGTCAATCGAGTTATATTTACATAATGGCGATTTTCAATTAATTAAGACACAAGTAATAAGGAAGGAAATCGAATAAGATATGCAACAGGAATGGTCACATAATATTTAGATTATCTTTCTTCCTGAACCGAAACATGCGTACAGAGTATATTTATAATGAGTACCTTGTTATTGCTATCTATATCCTGGGTTATTAATTAAGTTTAAACGTTAGTACGAAAAATATCTGTAGCAGCGGATCGGCCCGTAATTCGATCGAAAAATTCGTAAGGCGAAGGGAAAAGGCGCGGCGTAGGATCACCTCTTTTTCTACCGCTCGACGAAGACGGTCGACGAGGAACATCAATCCAAAGTATGAAATTCTTTCTATCTCTGTTAGCTACCACTTTCGAGATTTTTCGCAAATAAAAATGTTGTTCGTCTTATCAAAATGAAGCTACTCATAAAAATTTGCTTGATAGTAATAAAAAAAATGTTCTAGGGCTCCCGTACAATACCAGCTGCTAACACTGTTTCGTTTTCACTTTTGCCGCACTCCCGGAATGCAAGCCTTGTTTTTAACTAGCCTATTTTTGAAAGATGGGATGTTCTCTCTTCGCACATAAGCGAAGTGGGTTCATAAGAAAGACGAAATCGGGTTCTTGTATATTACAATTTACAGCCCTGGATTTATAAATAGGTCGTATAGGGCGCGGCCTAGGGGCGGCAGCGTACTAGGATTGCCGCAGCCGCTGCGGCCCTCCGGGTCCTCGGCCTCCGGCCCTCCAACCCGGGTTACATCGTTTTGTAATAATATAGTCTAATTAATCTACTTAATGTAAACTTTGTATTGACTGAACCCACAAAATTCAGGACAACTTTTCGACCAAAATATTCCATATTACATTTCTCTGTCCCTTGCTGACGTGCTTTGAGCTAAAAAGTTTTAAACTAATTTTTACAAGTTGACGTGTTACAGGTTACAGCTTTTGTCCTAACGGGACAGCGCAGCGTCCTAAGGGGTGGCAGATTTCGTTAAGCGGACTACACTCATAAAAAATATAAACCCGGCACTGGTAATTGGTATATCACATACGCTATTAAGACGCTACAAAAATCTCTCCTGCGTATTTTATAATTTATCACTGTTACCAAACTAACTATTACTACTGTAATTACCTCACCAATTCCTCAAACTAACGTAAACTAGATGGAGTAGTTTATAAGCCATGTCGGCACGTCATAAGTGGTACATATAAATCAGCTGATGAAGCTGTACTCTGTGGCGACGTGACCGATGCTATCGTGTCGACACGCGGGAACTATCTCGAACACGATGTACCTCGATATCGATATTTGTTCTCGAATAATCGAATTGAAATAGGAACGAGAATAGATTTTTGTTTATACATGACAATGTTAACGACCCCACTCAGATATACAGCGTGTAACAAAACTGAGAGATAATACTTTAGGGTGTGTATGGGTCCCCTAGCTTTGAAAAAGTAACTTTTTTACCTTGGCGTGTTAATTAAAATAATTAGGTACTTACATGTCTTTAACTAAACCTTATTTATTAGAAATCAACTTAAAATAAAGGTAAATGGGAAATAATATTGTGTTTTATATATAGTTTTCAGGAGAGATATAGGGTAAGGCACACAGGAATCGAAACTATTAGGTTGGGGAAAAAGTTTCTTCGCATTTTATATAAAAATTCAAAAGGTTTTTTATAAAGTTTATTTACAATTGACTAAAGTGTATAGGTGCCATTTTGTTCGATAACTTTTTGTCATCTTGTTGGTAAGGACATGATCCCATTTCTATAAAAATTTAGGGGCTTCTGATGAAAAAACTGCGACAAGTGTTTTGGCAGTCCTCTTGTGATGTCGACCTGACACTGCCTAAGGAATCCTGCAGCGACCGAAACAGGTGGAAATCTGAAGGTGCAAGGTCAGGACTAGGTATACGGCGGATGCATTACCACCTCCCAGCCGAACTCCCGTAATTTTTGCTGAGTGGCTAAAGATGTGTGAGGTCTATAGCGTTATCGTGGTGAAAAACAACACCCCTTCTGTTGATTAATTCCGGCCGCTTTCTCTCAACTTCTTGCTTTCAAAATCTTCAAAATCGATGGTCCTGTCTGGCGGTAACAGCTCATCATTATGAGCTGTTATTTTATAATTATTCATTATAATGCCCTTCCAATTTATTGTAATTATCCATTATAATCCTTCCAATCCCACCACACACACACAGCATCACCTTGTTGCGAGTTAACCAGGGTTTCGCCACAGTCTGTGAAGCCTGACCGGCCCTTGACCACGATTTTTTTTGCACGTTCTTGTCGTACGTGATCCACTATTCATCACCAGTTATCAGCTTCTTCAAAAATAGCTCGGTTTCATTACGTCGTAATAAGGACCCAAATATCGAGTTTTTTTGTGTACCGAGCTTTTTTCAAATGCGCCAAAACCGTTTTGTGGTAATCCCCAGTTCGTCAGATACATCGTAACTACTAATATTCCGATCTTGCTCCACTTTTTCAAAAATGGCCACAGATTTGTCCGTAACAGGGCGACCAGAGCGACGAGCATCTTTGATATCAAAATTTCCGGATTGAAAACGCTTAAACCAAATTTGCGCTACTCTCACAGATACTGCATTAGGTCCATAAACATCACAAATTTTTTTCGCGGTTTGTGTTGCATTTTTACCTTTTTTGTAATAAAATTTTAAAATGTATCGAATTTCTTCATTAACATCACTCATTTTAACAATAAGAAAAACAAATGAAAACCTCACATTTGCCTAATTTGAATTTAGAATTTTATAATTATATGGCTGCGTTCCAGATGACGTTAATTTTGACCAAAACGCTCAAAACGTCCCCTTCTGCCGTTCCCTTTGGCGACCGGGGTCGTTTTGATAGCGGCTATGACGTCACTCATGACGTCATCATTTTCGCTCAAAACGACCCTTGACGAAGATGGGTCAAAGTGGGCGTTCTAGTTTTTTTTTTAATTTTAACGTCGCGAAAGCAATGTTCGGAAAGTTTTCAGGAGAGAGTAGAGACAAAAAAACTTTATATTATTTCATTACAAATAATATTTTAATTAAATAAATTAAATAACATTTAATGAAATATTTTGATTGGAAAATAAATTGTTTTAAAGGAAAGGTCAAATGATTTCTCAAGGTAAATGACTGGTAGATTGGACAGTACCAGTCATTGGAAAAAGCACAAAAACAATGTTTATATAATGTTGCTTTAAAAATTTCCTATTTTTAAAGTTTAAGAACGCATGTTTTTAAAGAAAAAAAGTCAGTTTTTAAAGCCACATTAATAAATATGGCGTTTTGTGCTTTTTCCACTGACTGACTAGTACTGTCCAATCTACTAGTCATTTACCCTATAAACAATAAAATTACTTTTATTTACGACTTGATGAAAAAGATCGTAATATCCAACTTCGGTCCAATGTACCTATGTATAAAAAAATTATAGTTCTTTTTTTTAACTTTTCTCAAAACGCTCAAAACGATCCATAATCCGTTCCACTTGGGTTTGTATCACTGACGCTCACATGCTAGTGGAACGGGAACAACTACGGTCTTGAGCGTGAGCGTTTCTAACGTCATCTGGAACGCGGGGTATGTAATTACTTCTGTAAAATTAAAACTTTTTAATGATACCAAAATCAGCCAGATACAATTGGTATAGTCCAAGAGATTTTATGACAAATTTATACATACTACTAGATGTCCCGCGCGGCTTCGCCCGCGTAAATTAGAAATTTTACAGAATCCGTAGCTACATTTTCCCATAAAAAATATTTCCCCCGTTTCTCCCACATTTTCCTGAGTTTCTTCTGTCGTATTAGTCTTAGAGTAATAATATAATATAACCTTCTCGATAAATGATGAGTCTTACTCGATAAATGATCTATCTAACACTGAGATAAGTTTTTAAATCGGACCTGTAGTTTCTGAGATTGACGCGTTCAAGCAAACATACTCTTCAGGTTTATAATATTAGGTAGATATAGATTTTTTTAATTATCGCTTGACAAACTCGAGTCTCGATCTAAAAGACTATGAAATGGTATAATATGGTAGTGATGATGATGATGATGATGATGATGAAGAATGTAATTTGCATAGTAGCATATGCTTTCTGTTCTTAAAACAACGCCGAAACTCCCAAACTTGTATCTATAAAGAATCAGGAATTCTCTCAGCACCTTCCGAACCACGGTATACCAGGTATATCTCGGTGCAAAATCTTACTTGTTGGTAGCATATGCTTAGAATACTTCTCACGAAACCGAAGTCACCATATGTTTCCCTATAAGTTTTGAGGAGTTCCCTCGATTACTTATGGATCCTTCATCAGATCACCACTTTTCTGAATATAATACCAAATTGGGATGATACCCTATATACCAAAAGAAAAATTTTGAAAATCGGTTAACAAACGGCGGAGTAATCGTTGAATATAAGAAAACGAACATAACACCTCCCCCATTTTGAAAGTCGGTTAAAATTGTAGCCTATGTGTTATTTATTTAATATTTTAATCAGCACATGAATTGAATAACAAATTTTTTTTCAAATTAATCGTAGCACCATCTGTCAGGACAAACTAAAATTGAAATAGAATAATATTGAATGCGATGACAGCGCCGTCCGCCGGATCTAATGTAAAACATTCCAAAATCAACAACTCCTTATAAATAAGAAATTAATTGAAAAAACATTTTCCAGTAGACCAAACTGTAAATCTAAACCATTCTCGAATCTCCACGAACACACACAAAAAATTTCATCAAAATTGGTCCAGTCGTTTAGGAGGAGTTCAGTCACATACACACGCACACAAGAAATATATATATTAAGATAATGCGAAAAGACTTTTTCCCCAACCATTTATATAAATGCAGGTAACTTAGTAGGTACTAAGGAAATATGTAGCGATAGAGCTACGATAGAGAAAGACTTTTTTCTTCTAGGATAACTTTCTATTTCTTGAGTTTTGAAATCCTTGAATTTGGGCAGATTCTTAATGGATTATTCCACCCATTACTTGAATATTTTGGTATCCAATTGTGGCTACAACATAATCGATGTCTGTCAGAGTATAATGAAGTTCCACTTACCGCCATCACTTACCATCACTTACCATTATGCGACCGCAGATAGCCGTAATGCATTTAATTGGATAAGGTATGTGCCCGATAAAATGTACATTTAAAGCTCTGTTCCACTCAAATATCGTCTGTAATATTATAGCTTTGAACTTTGATTGTGTTAGGGATGATGAAAAAATTTTACGTACAAATCAACTATATTATTATGCTTAAAATACAATTTTAAGCATAATAATAATTGTTCTTATGCAATTATTGGTATTTAGTTGCCAAAGAACGAATTAATTTGTTTTATCTACTGTCTAATTAGTTCAATAATAATATTTTGTGAAGAAGGATAAAAATATTTTTAAGGGTTTTAGAACCAAACACGTTTTGACTACAAGATGAAAACTTAAGTGTTTTACTTCGTTTGAAGTCAACCACGTCGACGACTGAAAGTCAATATTGTTTCAGATATTATATCGCTTAGCTACTAGTGTGCTCCAGCATTGTCTAAGCTCTCGTTGAATCAAGCGATGTACAGATAGGCTGGTGTAAATAACCTTAATTCTTTAGAGTTTTGATCATACAGATTTTCCTTATAATATTCTAGGATGGGAAACATTTGTTTACCAATCAGTTAACACATAGAAGACTGATGTCAAAATAAGTAAAAAAAATGAACACAAACATATATTAAAAACGGCCAGGTGCGAGTCAGACTCGCGCACGAAAGGTTCCGTACCGTTAAAAAGCAAAAATAGGCCAAAAATTGTGTTTTTTTGTATCGGAGTCCCCTTAATTTTTTTTTATTTTAATAAATAATAATATTATTAATTATTGAAGTAGACATAATATAATTAAGGCCTTTGTGACAATATCAAGTGCCTACCTGTTGACATGCTCGATATCAAGCAAAAAAGCCTTAAATATTTATTTTTTTAGTATCTGTTGTTATAACGGCAACAGATGTAGATGTACACAATCTGTAAATATTTCAGAAGTCTATAGCTATAGCGGTTCTTGAGATACAACCCGGAGACAGACAGACGGACAGACAACGAAGTCTGTAATAGGGTCCCGTTTTTACCCTTTGAGTAACCCTAAAAAATAAAATAATATTATATACGATCGAATTGGGAAACCTCCTCCTATTTGGAAGTCGGTTAACAAAAGACCTGTTAATTTATCCTTAAACAATTAACGCTAATTAACAAGATTAGAGAGTTTAAAAATGAGAAGTTCTCGAATAAAGGTTTGAAGTTGGAGGTCCCGTTACAAGAGGCCAACAACAACACTAATTATACACAAGAAGCCTCCCTCCTCCTCCCTGATTATCACTGATAAAGCAACCTCCTGTTCCTATTAATTAAAGATAATTAACCTGAGGTTTAAATTAAGTAAGTACTGTTATTAGGCAACTGATGTAACTTGTAATGTTATGTCAAAAGGATATTTTTTTTTGTCATAAACTGCAAATTCAATCGCTAGTTACAACGAAGTGAGCTAGCTCTGAACGATTACCGCCACTGACAGAACACTCTGGGTCATGCTAGCTATCAAACAAAACATTAAGATAGGTCATATTAAAAGCTTTTATTTAACTTACTCTGTATGTATGTTACGGTGGAATTTTGGAACTCAATTTTGAAGTAGATATATTTAACCGATTGAGCTGAAATTTTGCATACGCGTTTAGTTTGGATGACCATGCACGATATAGTATGTGACATCACTCTTAATCCAATATGGCCGACCATCCAAGATGGCGAAATAATTATTTTCTATGCAGTCCTGCAATATGGGTATTAAATGAAAGGGTTTTTTAAAAGTAACTCGAAAATAAATGTAACGTCATACGTCTACATCAAATATGGAGGCTCATCCAAGATACGGGAATAGTTATTTTTGATGCACTTCTGCAATATGGGTATTAAATGAAAAGGCTTACTAAGAGTAACTCGGAAACGAATGTTATGTCATTGTATATCCAATATGGCAGCTTAGCCAAGATAGGGGAATAGTTATTTTAAAGCACTTCTGCAATATGGGTATCAAAAAAAAGGGCTCATTGAGAGTAAATTGAAAAATAATAGTCAAGTCGTATCGTGTCGTGTCGTGTCGTGTCGTGACGTGACGAGACGTGACGTGTCGTGACGTGACGAGACGAGACGTGTCGTGTCGAGTCGTGTCGTGTGACATGACGAGAAATGATGTGACTGACAGCCAGGTTTCATAAAATGCCCGGTTGAATCCGGTCACTTTTGTTAAATGAAATTTAACTTCTTAGTCATGCAGAAATCTAGCCAGAGATAACTAAAAACAAAAACAAAAAATTATAAACAAAAAACTTTTTGAGAAAAAGCTTTTATTTAAATAGTCTAAAAAGAAGAAAATAATTTCTCCTTAAAAATTTTAACTATTAAGTTATAATCCTCAATATATTATACAATTTGCATTATAATAAAAGCTTGTCGCGCAATCTATCAGTACTTTTTTTATGAAATAAGGGGGAAACGAGCAAACGGGTCACCTGATGGAAAGCAACTTCTGTCGCCCATGGACACTCGCAGCATCAGAAGAGCTGCAGGTGCGTTGCAGGTGAGAACGTGATATTTCTCCGGTCGAGCCGGCCCATTCGTGCCAAAGCATGGCTCTCTTACGTCTAAAACTATAAACGTCTAATCCACTTGATAAATATTTATTAAAATAATTTACTCAGTTAAATTGTATTAGTTTATTTACAAATCGCGCGACAAGCTTTTATTATAATGCAAATTGTATAATATATTGAGGATTATAACTTAATAGTTAAAATTTTTAAGGAGAAATTATTTTCTTCTTTTTAGAACATTTAAATAAAAGCTTTTTCTCAAAAAGTTTTCTGTTTATAATTTATTTCATAATCGGTACATATAGGGAGCTACGAATCGTGCATAATATAATATGTGTGTTTGAAGTTTTTAGCTGTACCTAATGATAAGTACTTATTATTTTACCCGTGCGCTGGCAAACAGTTGACTTTTTATTAGCAATTGCACACATAAAGATATATTTTAACAACTAAACTTAGGAGACAAGAGGTTGCTATCTAGCCTCTACTTATTGAGTTTATTTATGCATCTCTCCTCGATTACCAGTCGCAGGTAACATCTCATAGCTAGCATATTAGTACCTAAATCAAACCAAGCAACAAAAAACCTGATAATGTTTTCACTGGGCATGTAAGGGAAACTTTATCGCTAATATTACACGGGGCTCGGTGTAAAATATTTTAAAACGCTTAATTAGTCGATGAAAGTGAGCGTGTGTGCGCGATCGAATCCGCCCGCGCCGCACTCGGTGCAGGACGAAGGTACGAAGGCAAAAGATTGCATACCTGTGGCCCGGCACAGGGTTGGGACTGTGTCGATAAAATTTATGATATTAATATTATTATCGATATGACGATGAGTGAAACTTTTTTATATTATTTAAAAAGAGTTTTGTCTCATCACGGGTAACAAGGGTATGCCCAGAAACCATTATTCATGAGGCATAAAACTAAGTACATAATTATTTACAAGAACGTGGTAGATGTACACAGTACATTAAAATTAACTTAATGGTTTAAGGGATAATATTAAGGCTCTATAAAGTATAGACCCAATTTTACATGACTTTGAATCAATAATAAACAAACAAAATATAGTGACTTTTAAAAGCAAAAAAAAAATACACATTGCTGTTTACTTTGTACTTTGACAATTTGTGGTTCAAACATAATATTGAAAACTTCACTCGATCAAAAATAACTCCGGAGAGGAGATTTGAATATTTTGTGATATTTTTCTAATTTTTCATAAAGCTTATGGTAGTTTTACTTTAAAAAATCATATCTACGAAAAGCTCATAGCTTAAAGAGTAATATTATGTAGTTACATTTTACATTTTGGTTTAATTATCTAAGTAAAAAGATTTTTTTCTCCTATTTCGCCCTATCAAGGACGCGGCGAGCGTCGTAACCGCCACTGGCCACACCAATAATCCATTTTCAATTTGTCAACTTGTTGTCAACAGACTTCAACCACAGATAAAAGAGTATAATTCGTATGTATAGGCTTGTCACTCAAAAATCTGTAATTTTTCCTAGTAGTAGTGTCGTTGTGTGTGTAACGTTTTATTTGTTAAAAATATATATGATGAAAGCATCATTTTAAAATAATATTAGCTCGATGCACTCCTTCACCATATAAACTAAAACTCTGCGAAATTTCATGCACCTACGTTTCCCCATTTTTCGTAAAAAGGGTTACAAAGTTTTTCTCTCACGTATTAATATACAGATAGATTTTAAAAGTTAAACTAATATTGTACTAATATTATAAATCTGAGAAGATTACACATAATATTATTGCATGTACGGTGTACCCGTAGTTACTACGTGTAATTTAAATGCAAATTGGATGTTCATAATATCAGCTACTTTATTAATCTCATTAAATTTAATTACTTTGCTTACGTGAATTCTCGCTAAACAGATTTAGATACTCGTAGACGTAACACTTACCTCAAGTACCTAATTATTCGTTTTTCAGTCAAATTAATTTTTATTGATTGTACACTTCGTTTGATTGAATTTAATCATCTCGTCTACATAATATTACGACTATTATTAGTGTTATAGCAGAAAGGCGTTCAACTTTAACCTGACGATTCTGAATCAATTTAGCGTGGCGTTTGACCACTTATCGACTATTGTCGGGCCGAGATACTCGCTTTGTGCGGAGTCCCATCCCTACGGGTGGCCAGCGGGGGGTGTGGGATGATTGATGGCCGGCCGGCTGCACGGCGCGCGCGAGCGAGAGGTCCGAGGGCCGGTGGTCGTGTCGTCCCGCTCGCGCGTGCGGCGGGCCCGCTCGTAATTGAATGGCAATTACCTGGCCTGTAAATATGACACAAGCGCGTAATTGCAGGAGTGAGCGCGTGAGGCCGCCGCGCGCCCGCGCCATCCCGCGCCGCGCCGGAGTCTTCCAGATGAATTATTGAAATCACGTGCACTCACGACTCCTATTTGAAGGACTGTTTATATCACATAAAAAGATACGATTCATAAATAAATATTGTAATACACGTGATGTATCGCCCGCTCGGGAATATGTAACGTTTATGAAGTTATGATTATAACGCACGAACGTGTTTCATATTGTAATGGCTCATTTAAAAACACCACTTGACATTGATATTCTATTTTCGTCGCGATCGCATAAGTACACCTACTTAGGTATGTCCAAAGAATTGCAGTAAAACTGGGTACAAATAAAGTATTGTAGTCAGAAATTCATAAACTTTATATCAGCAAGGAAAAGTAACTCGAAAATAGCATGAAAATGCGCCTAAGTTGAAAGGCAGTGCTTACGCACTTGTAACATGTAGAGTAATGTAGAGTCGCAAATTCACAATCGTTCTTTTAAGTTCTATGAGATCTAATTTTACAATTTTCAAAACAAGTATCCTATGTTTAGTTCCAACTTCCAATAATTAGGAATACAAAAACCGTCCATCAAAATTTTAGACTTGTTTCAAATCAATATAACAGCGAGGCCACAAATATTGCTCCGTTACGTTGCGGACTGTGATATTATGTCGCCGCAGCTTCCACGTTACTTTTTAGTTCTTACATATTACATGATTAATAATATGTACATATTTTATAATAAATTAATAAGCCACATTGATGCGTTGCGTTCTTAGACGTGATGTTTTAATAAAACGATGAAGAGAAGAACAAAGAATGGACCCAGGATGACCGCGCCGCAGCGCGCAGGCCGCAGCGCAGCTTTGTTAATTGTTGCATACATCGTGGTATATCCTTCCGGCGACACAACGCTCCGCTACGCAGAGGAGCAACGTGGCCTCTCTCTAATATAACCAGATTTAGACACTTGACACCGTCTGCACGGTCGGTGGCCACAGTTTTTGTCATTTGAAATTAATATCGCGACGTGAAGAATGAAGATGTCTTTGTCCCGTAACGTTCTCGAATGTTTCGACGCTATAAATATAAATCAACGCAAACACCTTACATTATGAAACAATTGCGGCGACCCCGAATTCATTTTACGTGTCAGTTATATCTTTTTACTGTTAAAAGATGGTGAATGCTGTAAAACGAATTTGAAATTAAAAACCGGCCAAGTGCGTGTCGGGCCACGTGCAATATAGGGTTCCGTAGTACCCTAGTTTTTGAAAATTTTTGTATGGTCAATGGATGTACATTTATAACGTGTTTTTCACTACTAACAAGTAACAACATCATCTCTTCCGTTCAAATGAAAACGAAAAGTTCCTTTATGCTTCGCCGAATACATTTTTTTTAGTTGATCGACTATTAGATACTCAATAACTTTTGGAGTCTTCTTATTATCTACTAATATTTTAAAGGCGACTGGCGAAAGTTTGTATGGACGTATTATAGATGTATGTATGGATGTTTGTTACTCTTTCACGCTAAAACTACTGAATGGATTTTAATAAAACTTTAAAATAATACAGCTCATACATCTGAATAACACATAGGCTACAATTTTAGCCGACTTTCAAAATGGGGGAGGTGACACCTCCCCCATTTTGAAAAACGGCTAAAATTGTAGCATATATTCAAAATAAAATAAATATCTAAAGGGGGCTCCCATACAACAAACGGGATTTTTTTTGGCTTTTTCTGCTCGTTATCAATAACGGCAACAGGTAGGCACTTGGAATTTTTACAACGGCCATAATTATATGTTTATATCTACGAATAATAAAAACGTTTATATACTTTAATAATAATTTTAAAATAAAAAAGTATTTAAGGCTCCCATACAAAAAATACATTTTTTTGTCAACTTTCGCTCTATGACGGTACGCAACCCTTCGTGTGCGAGTCAGACTCGCACTTGGCTGATTTTTATATTTAACGATTACTCCGCCGTTTGTGAACCAATTTTCAAAATTTTTGTCCCCATTTATCGTCAAAAGGGAGACAAACTTTTTGGCTCACGTATTAATATATAGATGTGCATTCATGCCAAATCAGTTCAAATTACAGCTTTGTAGGTCCTATATTAGAGCCTAGAGGAACCTGTAGTCTTTGAGCAAAACCGCAGACAGACAGACGGACAGACCGAAAGGTTCCTTGTTGACTACAGAACCCTAAAAAGAAGCAATGAAAATCCAATTTTTTCTTGGAGCTGAAAATGTACATTCGCAATTATATTTTGCGTGTTATGTAATACGAATACTAAAGCGAAAGCTCTAATTATGTCCGTATCTATAAAACACATGTCGGTCCATTTGTTCGTTACGCCGCGGGCAGTGCTGCCACCTGCTTCGACTTACCCACGATTGTGGTAAAAAAATCACCTCCAGCCATTCATTTGCATAGCAGACTGCAGACATGTGTGAAAACCACCCCACACCCGTGTCGACAAAATATTTGTTATAATATGTAATTAGTCAAGTACCTACAATAACAATATATCAATGTCAAAAATATAAAATAAGTAAGTACTAGAATTTTTAATTAGCGATTTCAAGGTTTTGGGGTACCTAGCGTACCCAAAGGGTATTGACAAATTAACTGCAAATGTGGAAATAATGCCAAAATGTGTGTTTCATTAATGTAAACTGCTCAGGTTTACAAAACTACATTTCTACCTGCTTAACGATATTATATTAAGAAATTATTAGCTAGAAACCAAATAATTGCAATTTTAGAAAACAAAAAACTTTTCTACTTTTACCTGCGAGGTTATTGACTTGATAAATCATAAAACTAGCTATGTCAGTGCCAATTAAATTACTATAATTAAAATCAAGCGTATCTCTCAGAACTCAGACGTTATCTCAAGCTAAATCTACTATCTACAAATCAGCCGAGCGATATCTTAAAATGAAATATCCTTCAATTCCACGACAATAAAACTAATATTTAAACATAAAAAAGAAATAAAGAATACTTTAATTAACATATCAAGCGGCAATTAACTGGGAATTAATAATAATTAATAATCGATTTGTTTTGTTTCGAGCAAAACTGCGCTTTGTAATTTTGTAAAATATTATGACTGAACAGTAATACTAATAACCCAATTATAATTTTTTTCTGAATGAAAACAGGTCGTTTTTTGTTTTTAGGTAGGTATAGCAACGAGTATTTAGGTAAATGAATTTCGTTAAATGTCTATAATTTCCCGGATAAAGCGTGATTAATATATACGAATAGGAAGATAAAAAGATAAACGTTCGAATTTATATTTTTGGTACGCGGGCATCTTTGTAGGATTGTAAGTCACTTTATTGTACTGAAAGCTGACGCAACCTCCTCGTCTTCGAATATCAATAACGAATACTTCATTGTAAATTATGCAGTCTCTGTATATGGCTTTATCTGTATAAGGCCAGAGCTCAGGATGAAAGCTCGGCAAAAAGATAAATTATAATCATAACTAAGTGATGTCTGTATGAAGGAAGACACCGGGTTCCATAATGCTACGCCAAAGAATTGTTTGAAATAAAATTATTTAATGTGTGTATAATTATTAGGTATGATTTAGGTATGATATAAATATTATATTATTATGATATAATAATAATTATATTTTATTTACATTATCCATTAATCTTATTGATAACTTGATTTTTAGGGTTCCGTACCCACAGGGAAAACGGGACAACGGGACCCTATTACTAAGACTTCGTTGTCTGTCCGTCTGTCTGTCTGTATGTCTGCCGCCAGGCTGTATCTCAAGAACCGCTATAGCTAGACTTCTGAAATTTTCACAGATCGTGTATATCTGTTGCCGCTATAATACTAAAAACAAAATAATAATAATATTTAAGGGGGCCCCCATACAATAAACATGATTTTTTAAAGCCTTTTTTGCTCGATATCAACAACGGCAACAGGTAGGCTATTGAAATCCAGATATAATATGTGTACTTTAATAATTAATAATAATATTTAAATAAAATAAAAATTTAAGGGGGCTCCCATACAAAAACACAATTTTTGGCCTATTTTAGCTCTATAACGGTGCGGAACCCATCGTGCGCGAGTCTTCGAGTGAGAGAGCTTCTACACTACACTCTGAAAGATTTAAAATAATTATTTTTTAACAAAAAATTTAAGCCGACTTCCAAGGTAAAAAACGATACTCATAAAATTATTTTAAAAGGTATGAAATAATTCTTATTCTTCATTAATGCCTTTTTCAAAATTCGACTATCCCTCAAATACTTCTGCACCCCATTTTCATTATTTTGAAATTGTTACCAACTACCAGCTCAGAACTGAGATCCTTGACATAGAACTTAGCCGGTAGTGCCGATACCGACTGAAAATTGGGTGTAAAAGTAGGAAGTTCATGTTCCTTTCCCCTGTCCTGTGGCCCCCATCCCCTGTCCACGCCAAGCGGTCTTCGAAGAAAGGATTTTTCAAAACGATAAGTATCTGTGGTTCAAGTTTCCTGGGTCTTTGATGTAAATTAAAAATATAGATCCAAATAAAATAGTCGTAGATGGGTGTTCAATTTTCTAAATCTCGATTATAATAATATACATTCACGCGGACGAAGTTGCGGGCAACAGCTAGTAACTAATAAGACTATAAACTCTGTAGCCATTAGCCACCAGTAGTCACTTAGCCAGGAGTCCATAGATTTTTTTTGCTAAACGAACCATTTATTTAAAATTTGTTACATGTTTACGATCTAACTACTTAAAGACGAATAAAGATAAAATTGAAATAAAATTAAATACTCTAGCATTAATCTTAAAATAATCTTCGAGAAAGAAACAGCAGAAGCTATAAAGTTTTTATTTACGATGTGAAAGAAATAAGTTACAAATAAATATTAATGTTATTTACTTTAATTTAGTATAGTAATAACAATTTTACATGTCCCTGTTTGCCTATGTTTCCTTTAAATTTTAGGCAGTTAAGAAAGTACAGTAAATTATAAAGACTAGAGATCGCCCAATGGTCGAAATTCGACCTTAGTTTCAACGACATTAGGACTACTACCTATATTTTGTAAAAAATATTGACTTTGACTTGTTGACTTGTCTCTGGGACTCATCTGATCTCAGACTGGCCGTGTAAGCATTGTCTAATAGTATCTTAGATTCAATAAAAAAAACTATAATCCATTTTCAATTTGTCAACTTGTTGTCAACAGACTTCAACCATAAATAAAAGAGTATGTATAGGCTTGTCACTCAAAAATCTGTCATTTCTCATGTGTGCGTGTTGTAGTGTGTGTAATGTTTTATTTGTTAAAAAATTGTATGATAAAGGCATAATTTCAAAATAATATTAGTTCGATGCACTCCCTCACCATATAAACTATAACTGTGCAAAGTTTCATGCACCTACGTTTCCCCATTTTTCGTAAAAAGGGTTACAAAGTTTTTCGTTCGCGTATTAATATTATGATTTTTCTGCGAGACTAATACAATGTACGTACTTACATGTGTACTTATCCTTGCGCCTTAACATTTTTACATAAGCCTTAGAATCTAAGTTAATTGCCCTAAACATCCTTAACTAAAAACAAAAACTTGTACAAACACAACGCAAAATTCTAATAGGTACTCCACTAAAGGTCATAATAGTAAAGCTGACTCTACCATGTTTCAGCGAACAAAAAGTAATATTTCATAACCCCCTACTACTAACAGGTAATCAGTGATCTTCATTAATTCAATCCTCCTCAATCCCTCATAAATCTGTCATAAATCGTCTAAACGAATGCAATCAGTGTAGGACAAAAACAGAGACGAGACAGCGTGCGGGCGGCGGGCAGCGGGCGGCGGCAGCGGGCGGGCGGCGGCGCACTCCGCGTGCAGATCACGTCGACCAAGGGCACGCTAATGCGCATCCTTCATTAAGCCGAGCCGCACAATCGTTCGTTTGGAGCGTTCTCACGCCTCATTAAAGTCTTTTTCGTGATTCGGCCGCGTCTACCGTTTCCCCAAACACAATGAGTGGGTGATTCGGCGGCGAATAACGAGGGCATTTTGTCGGCCGCCTCTCACGTCCGACGCCTTCCGACGCTCGATGAAAGTTTACCTGCAGCCGTAACGAGCGATTTGTCCCCGGCCCGCGCCCCCCGGCCCCCCGGGCCCAAATCAAAGCCCATTCACATCTGCATGCCGACACAATGCTGGCAATTAGGCCGCGCCCGGCCCGGCTCTGGCTTGGCCCTACAATCGAACGTAATGCGCGTTCGATGCCGTCGCGCTGCGGCCCGCTCCGTGTCTTTCGCCAATTTTGTTCTCAATTTGAACTTGAACTAATCTCAATTTCATATTGCGTTTTACGGCTACCTGTGGATTCGCTGGTTCGTTTGTTGCGTCTTTAATTCGGATTATAATAGTCGCGACTCGCGAATACCCTTGTTATTATTAAAAGCTAATTATGCAATATTATTAACTTTTATTGTAAACGCTTATCACATAAATAGACAGTAATTTATGTTATTACAGACTTATTAATTCTTTTGTACTTATGAAACGACGTGTGACTGGGGTGTCCAAACTCCATATACACACACCTGCCTAAGTTATGTTGCTCCTTAAAAGTGTTGTTAATGTTACTAATTTTTACTATAAATTTTATTTTGTGCTGACTTATAAGGCTGGTACAAATATGTAGCTCTTTTCCTTAGATGTAAGTTGGAACTATGTGCTCTACAAATGGTGAAAAAATATCAAAATGCTGTTCAAATATTTTTTTTGCAAACGCTGACATAACATAATAGTAATTTATGGACGTATTGAATAATTTATATTATTTCACAGTAATTAATAACTTAATCTAAAATAGAAAATATAAAAAAACTTAAAAACTGAATTACCACTTCATTCATCAAGGAACGTGCAAAATCGCCGTATTAACGTCCATTCACCGTTAAAATAACCATTGATGGAAAATAATGTGAAATTAACAAGTTAACAATCGTGCGAAATGTAGTGTGGGCTACGGGCTACGGCGCGGCGGCACGTCATTAGGGTGCATTCACAGGGTCCGACAATATTCTTCATTTGCGTACCGTCCCGTCATTTGGCGCATTGTGGACTGCAGCCTGCCCCTCCGATGCACTGCCTTAATTGTACACTTGTTTGGATTTAGTGCAGCTTAGATATTCCGTCTTACATCAACACTTTTGGAGGAGTGCAGAGCAAAATTCTCATTAAGAATAATAAGTCAAGTTAGGAATAAAAAATCCTTAAAAATAAAAATGCATATACAAAAACTTATCAATATGCAAAGTCTATTGTGTATTGTAACTTTTAAGAAAACAATGGACAATATACTGGAGATTTTTGAAAACGTCCAATTGCCCATCCGAAACAATGAGCTTTCCAAACTATCGATTTCTTAGATTTTATGAAGGTTCCCGTTAGATGCGATAGTTTGTGAAAGATAAAAGAAACATAAAAGTTGGAACATGTTTAGGACTGAAGAAAAACTTTTTTTAAGCCAGTTTTACGACACGGTCCATAATTTTACATAGAAGGTACTTAAATAAAATGCGCCTTTACAAAATTCCTTTCTTTTATTGCCTACTCCGTGGGTGATACGAGTGTAGACGATTGTAGGTATTCCTACCCAACGTGTTCTCGCTTTCAACACCATTTTGCTGTTTTTTATTAAGACGCTCCCCCTACGGAGATGCCGTAATTTACCGTTTTTAGAGTCGTATTAACTCATAATTGGAAAGCTACAAAATTATAATAAAAATACAGCAATAATCTTCAGCGTATGAACAATCCTTTCTCCGTTATTAAATTCCTATTTTTGTTTATTATACTCATGATATCAGCTTCCAAAGTAATACCAATTTATTTAAATTCAAGCATACATTAAGTATCTCCCTACCCCTAGTATTTACAAATTACGTTTATTTGAAACACACGCCAAGATATCGACAATTTCATTAACTACATAAGTATTTGCCGTTTGATTTTTTTTTGTGTCAATTTTGATGCGACGATGCGTCGATTTTTGCGTAAAAAAACAGGATTTTGGTGCGACCACGGCAAATGTATGGCCAAGGTTGTTTGCTCAGGGGATGGCCTTAAATCAGTTCAATATAAGATTATGGCAATGAGCGGGGAGTAATTATTATTAAGTAAATATATACAAATATTTCAGGACGAAAGTTAAGTTAAGTTAAGTTTAAAGTTACAGAAACAGCTGATGGTTTGTCAGATAGGATTTTCAAGGTTAGAAGTCTATGATATTACATAGTTATAATTACATACATATATTTATAATGTTTAGAAGTTAAACCTACGTTGGAGATTTTGAGGGACTTAGTATATAATAATATGTAGGTTTAATCTTAAGGAAACACGGAACGAACAAAAAAATGCTTTTTTTGAACTCCGAGCAAAGTTTTGTAAGTAAGTATCTCAGATTATTATGATGTAACACCCAACATAGCTGTCTCTTTACAACTTACAAGTCGTGTGACTCAGAACGATTACTACACGTCCCGACTCAAACGTAATGCTGATGATTAATATGTCCCATTAACTTTAAACAAAGATTAATTTCCGAGCGAGGATCATTTTGAGCCTAAAGATGACCGTACCAACGGTTTTTAAGAATCCCGATAGTGGTTAACTCAAAAAAATATATAAAAAATCGTAAACGTATAATTTTATTATATGTTGCATGCCATTTTCTGCAGATTTTTTATAATTAAGTCTAAGAGCTAAGTATTTTCAAAAAATTAAGGTAAATCTGCTTAAGGAAAACTTCAGATTCTTAGAAAGCAAATCTTTGTAGTAGGTAGTACAATAAATAATAAGTAATTACGACATCATAAAACACTATGTAAGTATATTATAAATACAGAAAATAAAAACCAGCCAAGTGCGAGTTGGACTCGCCCATGAAGTGTTCCGCAGCAGCAATAAGGTTTATTTCTATGAAATTAAAAGGATTTTGATTAGTTTTTATATTTCAGTTGATTTAATGAAAGTTAAATTAAGGTTTACCATTTATAACATATAAAAAACTACTAGCTAGATCTCGTTCAAACCAATTTTCGTTGGTAGTTTTTATAGTAATGTACATCATGAATATATTTTTTTTAGAATTATCATGCCCCTACTTTAGAAGTTAGAGGGGGGGGGACACATTTTACCACTTTGGAACAGTCTCTCTCGCAAACTATTCGCAAACTGTTAGAAAAAAATATTAGAAACCTCAATATGATTTTTGAAGACCTATCCATAGATACCGCACACGCATAGGTTAGATATAATTTTTTTTTTGTTTCAGTTGTACCTATGGGGACCCCTTAATTTTTTTTATATTTTTTCCATTTTTTAAAAATCTTAATGGAGTTCACAGACTACGTCTACTTACAAAGATTCAATAGTATAGCTCTTATAGTTTCGGAGAAAACTGGCTGTGACATACGGACGGACAGACAGACAGACAGACATGACGAATCGGGTTCCGTTTTTTGCCATTTGGCTACGGAACCCTAAAAATCTAAGTATATTGTGAAACCTGGTAAATTATACTTTATATCTGGAAGTTAAAATTCATAACAATGAAAAAATATAGTACAACAACCAATAATTATAAAATCTTTTCGGCTGATGCTCTCGGTGCAATCTAGTCGAAATCGAACGCATGGTAGGGCTCCTTTGTGCCCACCTGCGCCCGCGCAGTGCCGCGCTGATCGATGGGCCCCTGCTAACTCATCTCGATAATGTCCGACGACCACTAAATATTAAATTAAACCGAAAAGAGCCGCCATCCTTAACGGAAACCTTATCTCTGCCGTTACATCTAATGAGTTACAAGAATTCGCAGCAAGCCGTTAACTAGAGGTTAAAAAAGATTTTATATTTCCTTAGTCTGGTTAATGTGAAATTTCTTCGTATTCCAAGATCCAGCGATGACCTGTTAAAATAGAGAAAGTTAAAGACGGCCGGTAGAAGCGTTCAGATTATGAGGAAGGTTAATAAAGCAAGTAAATATTTAGCAAGCAAGTTATACGTGGGAGAGCCATGCTTCGGCACGAATGGGCCGGCTCGACCGGAGAAATACCACGTTCTCACAGAAAACCGGCGTGAAACAGCGCTTGCGCTGTGTTTCGCCGAGTGAGTGAGTTTACCGGAGGCCCAATCCCCTTCTTTACCCTCCCCTATTCCCTTCCCTTCCCATCCCTACCCTCCCCTATTATCCTATTCCCTCTTAAAAGGCCGGCAACGCACCTGGAGCTCTTCTGATGCTGCGAGTGTCCATGGGCGACGGTAGTTGCTTTCTATCAGGTGACCCGTTTGCTCGTTTGCCCCCGTATTTCATAAAAAAAATATAAAAAAAATACAGCAAAGATTTGAAATAAGCATAAGAAACAGGCAGATAAAGAAAAGAAGAAAAACGCGGAAATGTAGATTTAATTAGCAAGATAAACAATAACATAATTTAAACGACCGCATATGGAGAAACATAAATCACGGATTCAATAAACTATTTCATTTAATTATGTCTTCAAATAAAAAACGTAGAATGGAATTACAGAAATTAAAATTCCCCGTATTCACACAGCCAGCCTAACATGGGGCTGATTAATAATGCGGGCTGAGAAAAAACTTGTATCATAATATCATAGAAAACCACATAAATAATTGTGAAGCGACAATAAATGCGCGCCATGACTGAGTATCCAGTTGACTTGTAATTTTTAATATAAAAACTGAATAAGTCGACTTCAGCCAAGATAATAATAATATTACCTACAGGCTACAGGCTATAGGTAACAGGCTACAACTAAAGAAAGCAATAATTATTAAAGAAATTAATTAAATATTATTATTCCACAGTCTTAATGTGGGTACAATTTTTAAAAAAGGTGGTGAGACCGAAGAGTTAGGTAGTCCTCATCTTTTTATTTAAGTAGGTACTAGCTGCCAGTTGCCACTAGACATTTATGAACCTTAATTGAACAATTCTACTAATATTATAAAGGCGAAAGTTTGTTTGGATGTATAGATGTATGGATGTGTGGATGTGTGGATGTGTGGATGTGTGGATGTATGGATGTTTGTTACTCTTTCACGCAAAAACTACTGAACGGATTTTAATGAAACTTTACAATAATATAGCTTATACATCAGAATAACACATAGGCTACAGTTTTAACCGACTTTCAAAATGGGGGAGGTGTTATGTTCGTTTTCTTATGTTCGACGATTACTCCGCCGTTTGTTAACCGATTTTCAAAATTTTTCTTTTGGTATATAGGGTATCATCCCAATTTGGTATTATATTCACAAAAGTGGTGATCTGATGAAGGATCCATAAGTAATCGAGGGAACTCCTCAAAATTTATAGGGAAACATGTGGTGACTTCGGTTTCGTGAAAAGTATTCCAAGCATATGCTACCAACAAGTAAGATTTTGCACCGAGGTATATCGTGGTTCGGAAGGTGCTGAGAGAACTCCTGATTCTTTATAGATACAAGTTTGGGAGTTTCGGCGTTATTTTAAGAACGGAAAGCATATGCTACTATGCAAATTACATTCATCATCATCATCATCACTACCATATTATACCATGCATCGTCCCATGATTATGAGCCTGTTATTGGTACTTTTCATAGTCTTTTAGATCGAGACTCGAGTTTGTCAAGCGATAATTAAAAAAAATCTATACTTATAATATTATAAACCTGAAGAGTATGTTTGCTTAACCGCGCTTATCTCAGGAACTACAGATCCGATTTAAAAACTTATTTCTAATTTCAGTGTTACATAGCTCATTTATCGAGTAAGGCTATAGGCTATATTATTATCACGCTACGACTAATACGACCGAAGAAACTCAGGAAATGTGGGAAAAAATGTGGGAAAAACGGGGGAAATATTAGAAAGGGTTTATCTCACGAACTACTGGTGCAATTTTTATGGCAATATTTGGCACATAATATGTACATATAATATATAGAGTAGATCACGTGAAGAGAGTATAGCTATTTTTCATGGGAAAATGTACGGTTTCTGTAAAATTCCTAATTTACGCGGGCGAAGCCGCGCGGGACATCTAGTAAAGCATAACGTAAAAATATAGTACCATCGACTAATGCACCTACCTTGAAATAATGATTTTATCCACATGCATTGTAAAGCAAGCATGCTATTACCTATTAGACGGCTTTTAGCTCCGTCAAAATAACTCAGCCAGACTTTACCTCTGTATGCAAATGCACTCCAATTAGCAGGACTTACGTTTCTTGCTGGTATTAGTCATTATTCCGAGCGAGGTTTTGTGCGAGCCGCGGCCGCCGAGCCTTCGTCATTACCGCGAGATGATTCCGCTTATTAACGTCCGGAGCTCCTTTATCCTAATTAAATTAATTAAATGATTAGGGAGGAGGTGAAGGTTGTAAAACTCTCACGAAATTTAAAAACTTCAATGTTCATTGTCGTAATGACGACTCGCCGAGTATACAAGGGGAGGCGAATTAATCAAATAATACCGCGGAGGTGCGGGGAGCGCCCCGCCCCGCGCCTCGCCGGCCCCCCGGCCCGCGGCCGACCGCGTGGTTCAGTCGCGATTGAGACGTCGTGCGGGGTGGTGCCGTCGGTCCCGATAAGAAAAACTACTTTTTTCGAAGTTCTCAGTACAGTTTTTGTTTCAAAGTTTTACAAGGAAGTTTTTGTGATTCGGATCTTTTGTCCCGTCGAACTGAAGGATACGAAACTGCATACGGCGGTGAAGTTTATTGAGTTAATACGTTGTGTTTTTTTTTTTTTGTTATTGTTGAGTTTTTTGTTTGGTGCATCGTGCGAGTCCGGACTTCGTCCTTTTGAGGCATCCAAACCTGGACGCGCTCTAAAGAATTTCAAAGAACCCCTTTTGGTAATTATTTTTAATGGTTTATGCTATTTTATCTGGTGAAAACGGCTGCAAGTTGCAACTAATTAATGTTTTTAAAGAATACGAAGAATTTAGTTTGATGTGTAATGTGAAATACCTATTAACATTTAAGTTAAAACTTGTGAAATATCGGTTTTGCGTCGGCCCGTGCATAATATTATGGCTATAACACTCAAGACTAAAACTAAATTTCGTGTCGATAAGGTCGCTTTTTAAACAATGTGACAAAGCATTTGACCACGTGTGAGCAACGATGAAGTCACAATATTTGGTATAATGCAGTAGGTACCTGATGTTAGATGAACGAGCCAGGTAGTAGGTACCTACTTACTCGAATTTCCTACATTTACCTGAAGTTAGAAAATCAAGAAACAAAATGGTGTACTTAACTGGCAATAAGTCTACAAAAGAATTAATTATGTACTTAATAGGTTTTGTTTTCAAAAAAGTTAAAAAACAAAGTTTTGTAGAAAAAATACAAATTTAAAATACAGTAACAATGTAACAACAAAAGTTAGACTCTAGGAGAACAGCGATCATCTGTTTTTACTATTTACTAGTCTAGGTATTATTATGATGACATTCTTGTAGTCACAACAATCACACATCAATCAGCCAACATTAACAAAATAAAATGACCATATTTTATTTTTTTAATATTATTACAAAACACAAGAACTATAGATCAACGATTGAGTAATTTTTCACCTAAAATAAAGTTGGTGAAAATGGTTCAACGTGCATGCCCTCTAATTACCAAAAAACGGCATGAAAACAGAACCAAAGGTTTGGAATAATGGCTAGTTCTAACAACTAGGAACAAGATCCTCTAATAACTGACTGAAAAATACTGGAAAAATACTTTTGGCAACATACAATGGACAAACAACGGTATTAATGACATCTGGTAAACTTTAAGAAAATTTTGCTAACAACTAAATCTTTTGATATTATTTTTAGATTCATTCCTAGGCATACACCTCTAATAATTGTTTAACAAATTTAAAGTACATAATATGTGTATTAGGAGTCAGAAGTGGGATACGGTCGGTATCCCACTTCTGACACCTGACTGATATTATGTGGACTAAGATTACTTAGTCCACATAATATTATGCTAATTTTCTTTCCAAATGCCGTAATTTACCAAGGTTTTATTCCGTACCGTATGTGTTAGTAATGTTATGTTAGTAATTAAAATTTAAAGCTCCATAAATTTTCAACATTGATGTTCACAGAGGTGAAGCATTTACTTAATTTATTTGATTATGTGTTACCTGAATGATCCCGCGGCTAATTTAGATATCGGGCTACCATCATTAGGTGGTATTTAAGGGGTTTCGAGTAATTAGGATTCTCGGAAAAAATATGTTTTTAATATAATGTCTAAGCATATAAACACGGAGCACTTCATTTCATCGCCGGTTTAATTAAAAACGAGTGCCCGCGCCCCTCCCTCATTTCGGGTCGAGCACCCCTGCCCCGCATGGCGTCTCGCTCCGCTTATATTTAGATAATTGTACAATCATCTAAATTAATGAGTCTCCCGTCCGGTTCTGGCTTCTATTGTTTTATATCATACGAACGGATATAATATGACGACAATTTTTTTTATCCCGCCGCGCTTGTTAAATGTTCTATGAATATCCTTAATTGCAGTCTGCAGCAGACACAATAAATCTGCTAAATATATTGTAATCTGCGGGGACGAAGACGTCGCGCTGCGAATAGCCGGAATGGTTGAAAAACTAATTAATTTTAATTCATCTTAACCGCCGAGTGAAACTTAACGTTGCGGATTTGCAATTACTTAGCTCATTTCGAATATTGTACTGTTACTTCTAAAATATGCTAAGCGGACGCTCGCTTGATCGATGATGTAGGTATTAATATCGATGACACCGGACTGCAGAGAATAAATTAAAAGTCCGCCGAAAGTTTAATTGGCTCCACAATACGGATAATCTAAAAACGCCCGAGCTCATTTTCCGAGGCCGGGATACAGTCGAGAATACACAAGAATCGCAAGAATCAACTTTAGATATTAAAAATTTAAAATTTGTCGTGTCGGGTGTTAGCTCGCGTTGACAACACTGATAGAGCAGAATGCAATTAAAAGTTTGACTACGTGCGTGGACGAGCCGGGCGCGGGGCTGACGCGGGGCGCGCGAATCTCTCCACCTTAATTTATGCCAGCGATAAGCCCCGAGTTATGAGAGCCAATTAATAACTTAATTTACCCAAGATTTTATCGAGATTTAACTATTTTAATGAAATATTCAATTATTTCCAGCTCCTCCTGGAACCGATCGCTTCGTCAATTCGTGCGATTATAGCGAAACATGAGTAAATTGAATTAGCGTTTTATATAGCTCTCGGTGAATTAAACGCATCAAGCAGGAGGACGGCGTGGGCAGGGCCCGGAAGGCCCCGGGCGATCCGTCTAATGAACCCGAGCCACCCCGCAGCCTGATTTATTAACGAATTAAATGCATTTTGCTGCACCCTCATGCAAAATATATTATGCACTAATGTATAGATTACGGTAATTGTTAATTAATGTCCCTAATGCAATTACAGACGAAGCTTTGAGCTTCTCCATCTCTCGCTAGAGGAGGAATTGATACCAATTATTACTCAATGAATTTATATGGTCAGTGTTTCTTATTACGGAATGATTATATTTTACACATAAATATTAAAACAAAATATATTAATAAATTGAAGAAAGAATTTGTTGAAAAAGATTAGATGCAACAAAATCTTTGTAAAAAGGGGAAATATATAGTTTGAGTAGAAGCAAGAATCATCCTGATTGAACAATTGCTGCAATGCTACTAATACTAATCTCTTTTCAAAACTTAAAAGTTAAAATCACAGTTAAAATGCACTCCGTCCTTGGTGTTTCCATTTTTGCTTCAAAATGAAACACACCAATATAAAAATGTAAGTGATGTCATTTAGTGTTTATTTAATGCACGTTATGCATCGAAGTATTGAATACGGGGAGACATGTTGTGGAATAAATTATTCAGCATCGGTCCGGCAAGGGACCGCGCCTGCTCCGCTCAATTATTAAACACGCGTTATAAACGCCACCCCGACTTCGAATATCTGCACTTGTTACTGATGTAACAATAATTGCTTGTAGTTTCTCTTTTAAGTAATTTTCATCTTGCGACATGTGTGCAGTTTGTGGCGTATCGGACTTTCTTCTTGTGATGATGTATTTGTCAACTTTGGCGTCCTCTTTTCCTTTTTGATGATGAGAGTATACGATAGTACACTTTCTTTTTTTCTTATCATCAATTATTGTAGTATTAATTTCTTAGTCTTTCTAAAGGTGATTTTTTGAAAGCCTTAGGTTGTCGTATACGTTCTTGTGATAATTAATTTAAAAGCTTAACCTTTGCTTTAAAAAATTTAAAATTATGATTTTTTGACAATAATTTGTCAGCAATCGTCGAGGAAATTAATCGGATATCGATTAAAAACTCTATAAAATCTCATTTAGAATAGGAATTCTCATTGAGTCAGTAGGCGCTGGCTACACCTGCTCGATACCGTGCTTCCCAACAGCCCGTAAATCCACATCCAAACCGGTTCCGATTACTGGTTATGGCCTGGCCGTATGACTATACATTTGCGGAAACAAATACTCGTAAACTTTGTTTTATTACAACTGTTATTTTATTCTGTTTGTTCTATTGCACGTCGTAAATTCTTCTAAAAATTTTTGTCAACTTTTTAAGGATATGTAGTAATTTTATGTTAATTAAAGTCGATCAGTCACTCGTTTTGTACTAAACGATTTGATTACAATCAGAAACCTTATTTCCTGACGACGACGACGAGACGTTCAAAATTAATGTTGAGCGATTGTGATAAAACTTGGCCTTTGCAGAATTTTATGACATGTTTACTGGTTACTTTAGTTCCTACTTCGTAGCTAATCTTGGTAGCCGGTAGGATAATCTGTATTAAAAATAATTATGATAATCTTTAGGTCATCAGAACCACTTGTACAATAATTATTTTGATTGTTTCATAATTCACTACGTCATATTGTTACAAAACTGTATTTCTTAACTATTTTTTTATGTCTGTATTCAGGCTTTTTTAATGTTGGGTCTCTTCACTTTTGTCTTTTATAATGTTTAATTTAAAATATTTAAAGAAAACTTTTCAATCATTTTTAAACTCAAAATAGCTTATTAAATTATAATTAAAGGTACATAACATGTGCAATGATTTAACGATCTTGCAGGATCACTCTTCCCACAGTAGGTACTAGGTATGCAAATCACACGAACTGGTTTGTCCGGCGATGCTTTTTTGACTGAATTTTTACGATAAATACATTTTTTTTAATTTCGCACGTATCTATGTTACTGGCTTAATTAGGAACTTCGCTAACGAAACCAAGGAAAACAACATGACGTTGATTAGTAAGGCTAACGATTATACATTTAAGTTTGCGTTTACCGTATTCTGAGAATAACTTCACCCGTACGATACAAACGAGCTTTTATTTGTTCTGCGGTAAGTGTCGGCAGCAGCCATGATTACGAGTAGTACGTCACGAATACCGAAAGTAAATATTATGAGAAGTCGAGCCGGTGTGTTGACACAGATTGTGGTCAAGTGAAGCAAGCTCCTGATGATGATGAATTATTCAACAGATTTTGATACCTGATAAATTGTTTCTTGGAAAAATGTTGAGTGTCACTAGACAAAAACTACTTGCAATGAGAGCAATGTTATTCCATTGCGTTCGGAATAAAGATTTAGATTGATTATCCCACTTCATGTAAATATTTAAAGACAACATCAATGAAATATCCATTCTGCAGATTATAATATTCTGAGATCTTGTGATCAACAAAGTTCTGGAAAAGGTCCTTCTTATTTCACTTTTTTATTAGGTTTCAATGAAGGTCACGCCGCGTTAAAGTAAAAAACCGTGTTGGATATGTTTAAGATTGCTTGTTTTCTATGAGGCCGGCGCGGCCTCTCATAGAAAACAAGAAATGGAAAGGGCGTAAGCGACAAAATGGTTTTTGTCGCGTATTTTAAAAACCATAAATATATTTCATATTAGCTATGGGAAAATTAAAGTGTATGCTTGAACCAATCTATGTACAAATTTTTGGAGCTTAAATCACTCCCCATTGTTGGCAAAATTAGGATAACTTTTTTTACAGAGGTCTTTTTGATTGATTATTCTGTGTTATAAAAGTTGACCAATCGTGTTATGCTATGGGTATTTCAAAGACAAAGACATGATGGATACTTACTGACAGTGAACTTTAATTTCTTAGGTTTAGTCATTGCTGAGAAAAATCGATATCGCTACAGACAAATTATCAAGGCGTCGCCTTAAAGTATATAAAAAGTTACCGTTTCTTCGCTCCTAAATTGAGGAGGATACACGTCAATCTTCTTGTTCTTCACTCTGTCGAGCGTCATAACTCGTGCCTGTAAAAATATACAAAACTCCAATAGACTTGTATATTTGTGTATGACGTCCTATTTCCTTGGTTTCTCCGCGAAATTTGACAGCTGGAAGCGTCCATCCATCCACGAATCGTGAAAGGATGTAGTCAATCAACAAGCTTCGTCACTTATTCACTAGAATTCGATCAATATTTCGTAAATTCCGAATTTCGAATTTCACGTGTATTCGATTTATTAGTTCATTGACATTAAAACTTTTTTACTACAATAATATGTTGTCACTTGTGTTGTTTAGGTACCCACTGCTTATTTCGTTATTTTATAATAATCAAAAGGAAGGAAATTTTTGAAACATTGAATAATTATATTATAATTGTAGTTTTTGTTTGAAATACTTATATTACTTTAGGTAAAGTGAAAAAACTCATTAAGAGCTTTAAAATAAACAACTAGTAACATTAATTTAAAATAAAATCGGCCAAGTGCAAGTCGAACTCGCGCACGAAGGGTTCCGTACCGAAATAGAGCAAAAATTGGCCAACATTTTAGCTTTTTGTATAGGAGCCCCCCTTAAATATTAATTTTATTATTAGTTATTAAATTGCACATATAACTGAGGATTTCGTGAAATTTTCAAGTGCCTGTTGCCTGAAATAGAGCGAAAAAGGCCAAAAAAATCACGGTTGTTGTATGGGAGCCCCCCTTGAATATAAATTTTATTTTGTTTTTAGTATTTGTTGTTATAGCGGCAACGGATATACACAATCTGTTAAAAAATTCAGAAGTCTAGCTATAGCGGTTCTTGAGATACAGCCCGGAGACAGACAGACGGACAGACAACGAAGTCTCAGTATAATATAGAACCCTAAAAAGAAATAATTATTTGAGATATTAATTATTACAAATGAAACATTTTTAAGATTATGGCCAAATATCCGAAAAAAAGTCAAAGCGCAGATCAAGCGAAGGAGGTTGAAGCGTGCGGGCTTATTTTGGCGCGTCATCGTTTTTGATTATAGAGAACCTTGTGTTCCAATTGGTAATAATTATTGTTTAGGAAATCCACAGCTGTTATAGCCGCTATATAATACTCGTGTCTCCGCCGAGGATTACCATTAAATTAGTTATGATCGATAGTTATGCGCCATTTGAATTTTACGCCGCGCTGTCATTATTTTTGAATATTAGTTTTGCCGTCAATGTTTTCGAGCATTCTTTACCAAATAGTAAGTTTTAACTTTTGAGTGCTTTATAGTTTAATTTATAGATACATTTTAATCGCATTAACGATTTAGGAAAGTAATTAATGGCCATCGTTAAGTAATGGTACAGGACGGGCCATATTTCACGTTGTCATGGCAACGGGTACAAACACTCCGCGCCGTAGATCGGAGTATGGTCTGGTAAAAGTGCAGAAAGGAGCATGGCGTCTGTCTGTGTGACTGTTTGTCTCCAGGCTGTAACTCAAGAACCGCTATAGCTAGACTTCTGAAATTTTCACAAATTTTTTTTTTTTTTATTTATTTATGAGGCATGTCAACAAAATGAATACAAGCTTCCTTAAATAACTAACATTTAGGTCCATATTCAGTATTCATGTCAATTAAAGACATGCACAACATTATTTAATAATTATTTTTTAAAACACTAGACATTAGACAAGACTTAACAACTAGAAAAGTTAATTTACAATTAATTATTACATGAGAGAATGAAAATTACAAGAAAAATTAGATAAAATCAGAAAAAAATTAATTTACACAAAAAAAAAATGTCCAAAAAATATAAAATGTCCAAATTAACATGTCAATAAATTGCAATTATTAATACAATAGATACTTTAAAAAAAATACATTATTACTCAATAGTTACATACATCAATTAAAGAAATGTCAAATGTCAAAAAAAAAAATAAGTAAGTATACAATTTTTATAAATTAAAAAAGCAATGAATCTTATATCTTTAAACGAGCAATTCTTGTATATATATATATAATTAGGATCTCGGAATCGGCTCCAACGATTTTCATGAAATTTAGTATATAGGGGGTTTCGGGGGCGATAAATCTATCTAGCTAGGAATCATTTTTAGAAAATGTCATTTTCATCGAATACCGAGCAAAGCTCGGTCAAATAGCTGGTATTAATAATTTAGCAACATAAAATTTTCTTCCTAAAGGTTTTGGAGCGATCATGAAAAATGTCTAAATCATATACTTTATGCCAGATGTTATATGAATTGATCATTCTTATTATAGGAGCGTTCTTGCCGACATTAGTTTTATGCATGGGAATATTAAAGAAAGGCCTTCTGCCTTATCCTAGTATTGGGCCTGGGTACTACTAGTCCTATGGTTTGTAACAGTTCCTGGCAAGGGGTGGAACCTGTGACAAGATCTCTCAGGAATACCAGATCAAGCATGCGTCTACGATCTGATAATTTATCAATATCAATCAGATTGTGTAATATATAATATGTTGCCGCTACAACAACAAATACTCGCACTTGGTCGACTTTTTTGTTAATATTCTTACATTTTTTGTCAATCGTAGCTATTTATTTGGACAGAAATATCGCATTGATTTGCTCGCTAGGATTTGGTGATCATTTACTAGAGGTATACATAATATTAATTGGCGTTCGATTACAATTTGAAGTGTAATCGTGATTAAAATAGCCGGTAGTATTGCAATTTTAGACTTTCTTTTTTTTGGTGTTATTTGCTTATTATATTTTTTTGATAAACAAGCTTAGAGCATTTTTTGGTGGTCATTATATGTTTTGTTACTTTTTTATATTGTACCTGCTACACTACTGCCTAGTGTTTCTACTAAATGGGAGATGAGTACAGGATTAGGTATGTTATTCGTAGCGCGCGGCTTAGGTAATCATCGACCAATAATATTAACAATAACTATAATAAATTAGTACCGTACTAATTAAAACTACTAAATCGTCCATAGAACAATATAATACGACCATTACGGAGTATCGCTAGCAACTAAGTAGATAACAATCGGCTTCAACGCTGCTCGAGACGCGTTTAATTAAAACAACTTTGTTCGCGGACAAAGCCGGCCTGAATCACTAGCTAATTATGCTAGACTAGATGATGCCCGCATCTCCGTTCCGACAATAATTCGTTTATCGCGCGGGAACCGTACATTTTCCGGCATGAAAGTATCCTAACTAGTTAAATCATTTCCCGGGACTCAAATGTATCTCTCCATACCAAATTTTAGTAAAATCGGTTCAGTGGTTTGAGCGTGAAGAGGTATAACAGACAGACAGACGGACACACTTTCGCATTTATAATATTAGTATAGATATACTTATAAATTTAATCACCTGTCTTCTTTGCTAGGAGCAATGCTAGTAGAAATGCAGTAGACATAGTACGAATCTGTAATGTGTCCACAAAAAAGATCGGTAAAGGGCCGCCATGCGGTAGCCATCCACTGAAGTAAGTAGTTGGCTTCCCTAGAAGTCTGGACCTAAAAGTTAGAGAACTTATGTATTTGCAAGGTCATAAGATAAAAATGTAGAGCTTAAATCAACAATTTGTTAATAATTTAGAAGTTTAATTCAAGGTGTGGCAGTTGCCCAAAAGTATCCTGTAAGCATATTAAACATACTCAAACAACTCTATTTTGTCACATATCTCAATACCCCAATTTCTATAATAATAATAATATTAACTTTATTCTCACATTAACATCTATAGCACAATAGACATAACTACTCTGTCTACTCTGTCTATATGTAGAGTTTTTAAGTCATTACGTTACAATACATTATCAGAACTTACACATTATCAGATCTTATCATACTTAAGCAAAAAAATGTGTTATTAATTTTACGGTATACCTTAATTTCACATTCAATTTATTACATTGACTTATCCTATTTTTAGTCCCATTAAGATTTTTATCCATTTATCTTGAATGGGACAGTCAAATCTTGCATGTATATCATTTGCAGGATAGTGTTGCTACTTCCACGCAAGCGCTGACGCATAGACATAACTTCAAATTCAAATTCAAATACTTTATTTGCAAACCAAGTATTCTTACGAATAATCGCATAAAAGTCGTCCGTACGTGCTTCACAAAACATTGTAGAAGCATTACAGAAGGGAGGCAGCCGCAACAACACCCTAAAAATGTCGTTGTACTGCACACGAAGGACACAAGCTGTCCGACGCCGATGACGAAACCACAAGCTACTCGAATAAAAGGATTGACAGTAGGCCTTGAAAAGAGTTATCTTTACCTCACTCGGGCAGCGCGCAAATCTGCGTGCCAGCATGTTGCCTCGAACAGCCAGGGGCCAGGGCCCTTCGTTCCCGCTCTGTATCATCGTCATCTGACAAATCATCTGCAACTATATTTCCTAGGTATTCAAAAGTTTTTACAGACTCTAATGCAACATTATTTAACATTATTGGAAGGTCATGAGCTACTAAGGACTTTGCTCTTCTTTAAGTTATACTTGAGCCCCTGTTCCTGCGCATATGCCTTACACAAAGATAACAGTTTTCTAACTGACCCAACTGATGGGCCTAGCAGTACCATATCATCGGCATAGCTAAGATTATTAACAGAAACTCCATCAATAATAACACATCCAGTATATTTTGTACTGCTAAGCTCACAGATGAGATCGTTTATGTACCAGTTAAACAAAACGGGTGACGTGATCCCCCCTGTCGTACGCCACACTCTAAGCCACATGTATCGGAGAACACTCCAGCCCACCTTACATAATTGCGCTGCTGACCATACCAATATTTCAGTACAGAGATAAGTTCAACGGGTACATCCGCCCTGAGTTTTCGCAAAGTTTTTCATATAAAATAGAGTCAAAAGCTTTGGACATATCCAGGAAACAGGCATAAACTGCTGTCCTTCTGCTCGTGTAGTACGAAATAGTATGCTTAAGACTTAAGATTGCACTTTCTGTCGATAGGACCGCTCTAAAGCCAAATTGTGTATCGTTCAGTTTTAAATACGGTACCAGTTCCACGTTAAGCATACTGTCAAGCACCTTAGCAAACATAGTCGCTAGCGAGATCGGCCTGTAATTAGTATTCTCCGATGCATCACTTCAATCTTTGCAACACTTGCAATCGGTATAGTAAGCTGTTCAGGCAAATAGCCCTGACACACACACACAAATTGTAAAACATTGACAGCAGTCGTGGAAGATGTACACCTGCATATTTTAAATGCTCCACGCTTAGACCGCCATGTCTCGATGATTTACCATTTTGAATGCTAAGCATAACTTTACGCACCTGCTTCATTTTTCTGAAAACATGATCAGTCTCAGTATAGGGAATCACTCTTATAGAAGTTCCACGAACAGAAGGGCTGTTATACGCTGGTTTCACTCTAAAATGTTCTCTAAATAATTCTGAAATCATCTCGGGATCACTTATATTATTTACACTCACAGGCAGGCCAGGCTTACAATTCATTTTTTTAGAGATAAAAAAAGTGTATAAAATGTTCTGTGATAGCAGCAAGCCATGTTTGATATAATCACACATTCGAAAGTTCGACGAAGCCTCGTTTCGATAATAATATGTAGTTGGCGGATCGTGATACGTTTTTGATGAATGCAATTATGGTCATAATCATACGTTTTTAAAGTATCTCATTATACTCGTGTGGAATTTTTATGTAGGGAAAATACCGTATCGGAGATTACAGTATTTTTAATGTTTTCGAGTTTTCGTGTACGCTTTTTGGCCAGTTCATTTTTAAGGGGCAAATCTCAAGCACAGACGCGGAAATTCTTTACAAGAAGAAAATATTTAGTTAAGATTGAGTTGAATATTAAAATATAAAAGCTTAAAACAAAACGGTTTAAAAATAAGAAGGGCGATTTTCCTTCACTTTTGGCTGCTACTTTCGCACCCTTTCGATAACACCAAGTCAAACATAGTGCAGCGTCATCGAGAATTTTAATTACAATGATTAATTAATGACAAGTGAAGGAGGGATTGATTGATGAGGCAGTTTACTTGAGGCTTATTAATTGTGAGTTTTGCATACTTTGTCTCATTGTCTACTAGTGGGCGCTCGTAATTGCTCGCTGACTCACTCTCCTTATTAATTTCCGGATCAAAAGACGATGAAATGATGTAAAGGATTTTATTTTGATCTGTTTTAAACGTAACATGAAACTTGATTTTTTGTAAACGAGATAGTAAGGAAAAATGTTTTATAAGCGCAGTTATTAACCTCATACTTATCCAAATGAGAAGCAAGGAAATTTCACATTATTAATAAAAGCAGTACCTACCTATGAGTATTATAGATCATGGTTATTAAAATTAATGTGAAACATTATCTTCCAGCCTACGGTTGGAGTCAACAGGTTGTTTACAATGAGCCATCTGTTCAGTGTCAACTGTCAAGTGTCGAACTCCGTGATACGTTGACGGTCGTTGACGGTCGCCGACGATCGCTCAAGGATAAGGGTGACACCACATACATAGATCAAGATAGATACCGCATGTGTATGTACTTCGCGTGCTATAATATCGCGTTTCCAAACGACGAGCAATGCTCGTCTTTCGAAAGTCTGTTCTTTAGTCTGCTATCGGAGTCAGACGACAATCGGAATTTTAAAAATGTCTTATGCCTAATTATGCCGTATTGAGCTGTAGAAATTCGAATAGAAACGTTCGTCTAGATACCATATGGAAACGTTTCTTATCATCGGTAGGTACGTCACAGTAGGTAGGAAAAAGTGGCATGCTCGTTTTTATACAAATGGAGGGACATGCGGTATCTATCTTGATTTATGTCTGTGGGTGACACTAATGAAATTAACCATGTAGCAGTGACAAAAAGTTTATTTATAGATAAAATGCCTAGCCTTTATAATAATAGGCAGGAATTTAGTTGTCGATTTTCAAAATATTATGAAAAGCAAACCGATAGGAATGGAGTTATAGAAAAGTAATTTAAAAAATGCGTAATAAATACTTTCTACTCATATTAAACAGCATTCGTATGCTTCTAAATACAGTTCGATTTTGCGAAAAAGCCTATATTATCATAGCCTATATCTCCGAATTAGTTTGGATAATCAACGTTCTAAATAATTGTACTATATACTTGTTTTTCCAACACACGAAGTTACAGCGTGCAGCGTTGCCAGATTTTTTTTGTGCCAAGTCGGGACAAAAAAAATTTGGAACTTTTTGAGTGAAAGCGGGTTTCTTCAGTCAAAAGCGGGACAAAGTAAAAAAAGGTATAAAATCAAAAGTTTTTTAAATTTTTATCTTTTTATTTGCGTTAAAATAACGTTTACGTGACAATATACTTATAACATTTTAAACTTTCGCGTTGCATTATAATTTATTTTTTTTTAATTGGGACTTAACGCGACTTATTTAAGTAGTAAGTAGTAATTGGACAACTCGAGGGTAGTCGTAGAACCGACCGCCCGGTGCAAACGAAGACGTCTCGCTCCTGCAGTCCCCTCGTGACCACGGCCGTTGCAACACGGCCGAAACGTTAAAAAGTATGTACTCGTAGTAGCATTACTACTTAAATAAGTCGCGTTAAGTCCCGATTTAAAAAAAAAAAAAATATATATATACAGTGTGTAACAAATATAAGTGATAATACTTTAGGGTGTGTACGTGTTCCTTGTAGAGAGTTCACTGTGAAAGTAGCAGCTCTGAAAGACGAAAAATTTTTTTCACTTTTGTATGGGCAAAGGCCCGAGCGTCACGAGTTTCCCCATACAAAAGTGAAAAAAATTTTTGGTCTTTCAGCGCTGCCACTTTCACAGTGAACTCTCTACAAGGAACACATTCACACCCTAAAGTATTATCACTTATTTTTGTTACACCCTGTATATATATATACCTCCCACACTCTTATCTTCATTACACCTTTCTCAGCACGCTGCGCGTACGACCGCGTAATGTTACGCGCTAGCTCGCTTTTCCTCAACTTTCGATAGTTTGCCATCTTCGACAGCCGGCACCCCTTATTTGCGTTAATTAGGCACACCTATATCATAATTATAAGAAGAAAATAAGCTACCATTTGATATATAAAAGATCAATATACGTTATGGATGCAAAAATGTATCGGAAGGGTACCTGTTCACACCTGGTTACGACAGAGTTGCGGCCGGGTGCCCAACGGCACACCGGATTTTTCTAAATCTATATATTCATCGCCGTGAAATGAACCATGTTTGCTTTCAATACCTGATGAATACATTTTATCCCGCCAACTCAATATTTTAAATTTTTTTTTTAAATCTTTGCGGCCACATTTGGACTGGCACCCCAGTAGAAATATGTTCTCCTAATCATAAATATTTGTAAAAATGTGGTTTTAAGCGTGTACTCGATACCTGCACAGTTTTGCAGTGGGATCTTAGACTATTAGATTTTAGAACACAACATTTACACTACAGTGACAGCAATTTAAAACTTATGCAGTGACAGTAATTTTGACTACTAAATTACTGTCACATTTTAGAATTATCTTTATGGACATAAATTATTGTCTATTTGCGTCTGGCAAACAGGTTGTTTATGTCAGTTTAGCGTTTATCGCCTCAAACATGTGTTTAATGTCAGCTGTCAAGTGGCGTGACCTATGACTATGACACACGATGACACTCAAGGACACGGCGGTGACACTATTATCAGTGTTGCCATCCAGGACACCTAAGCGTTACAGGACAATTAAAGCGTTAAAAAATATAAGCAGCCGAACCGGAAGTCTGGAGGAGGTTTTTGAAAGTCGATTAAAATGGTTTTTGCAGCTTGAAAGTTATACAATTATTTTTTCTGAAAAATTCAATTCAATTTTTAAATCCAAGCAAATGTTTATCAAAATATCATCATCATCATCATCACATTCAATATTTCCCGATCGCAAAGTGTCACTTTATTTTTAATTCTATTTTAATCAGAGCCGGTACACATAAACGATACGACGTCGTGTAGTACCACGTTTCACGACGCGACGTCGTGTCATGGGAATCTACGATGAACATCGTAAAAAACTACGACGCGACATCGTGGCACGCCACGATATACGGCACGACGTCGCGTTGTAGAAACTCACGATGCGTATCTCTACGTATATCTTTGAATTTCTACGTTTTACGATTTTTACGATGCTCGTCGTGGATTCCCACGACACGACGTCGCATCGTGGAACGACGTCGCGTCGTGGTACGACACGACGTCGTATCGTGTTTTTGTGTCCCGGCCCTTATGCGTAGAGACTTTGAATGACAAACAGGTACAGCCAATGACAATGTAAGATAGTTGTAAATTATTGTAATGAATAAAATTATTTGAACCATTGTTTGAGTACAACGATTGAATGTTAATTGTCGCGATGGAACGTCTGTGAATGTCTAGATTTAAGATAAGCTGAACAATTTAATCTAGACAATAAACCCAGACATAATATGATCTCGCATGGGCAATTAAATATAAATATAAGTATTAATTTTATGTGTTTTGGTATTACGTAAAAAGTACAATTACTTAAATTGTATTTGAGGAGCAAATTAAGAAGTTAAAATCGTTATTGTAGCTAGCTACTAGACTTATAGTCATAATACAGCATACTAGATGACGTCCACTACTCCTATTGCGCCAAAATTCATTTATCGTGCGGGAGCCGGAAAAGGGTTCTGTCACCAAAAATGTTTGAGAACCGCTGCCCTAAAGAATTATAGTTTGAAGGAAAAAGCTACCTTTTGAGTAGTAATTCTGAATCCGCGGTCTTCTACCTACCTGAGACAGTAGGTGCACAATATATCGCATATTCTATGGCGTCTCTACCTTATCTAATCAGTCGCGGGATATTTGCTCACTGATAATACCTGACCCATTATACCTCTCTTCGCAACTTCACTTTCTGTAATACTCTTGATAATATCAGCTGAGGATAATCTTAATCCTTTTTTTTTTTTGATGCGCAGGGGAAGCCCATCATGGGTGCTCCGGGTTGGGGATGTGCCTCAGTTACTGAAGCACCCCGGGGGTATGTGGGACTCTTACCCACTAAAACCACCTGCGGCTTGCCTTCAGCCGTATACGGAGGGATGTCCTGGATCTGTCTAACACAGGACTCCCTCCACGACCGGCCGGTCTACCTCACAAGGGACCGGACTTCCACCAAGTTAGGGAGCGCTTAGGCAGGATAATCCTAATCCTGCACAATCTATGTTATCTATTTCTCTGCGTGTTAGTTATTCAGTACTCAAAGTAATTTATTCACATTCAAATGGCGAACCTACGTTATTTGGTTGGGTAATGGGTTGCGTCAAGTTCCTGCGATATTTAGAATGTCTGCCATCTGCCTATGAATTTTCTCAGTTACTTTATACTACCAATCTTATATGCTTCAAAACTTTGGTCCTTCTAGCCGGATTCTCGTATTTTCGTTAAATAAAATCTCACCGATTGGTAAAAAAGGTGATGAAAATACGTATTTTGTGCGTAAACAGGGCGCTCACGGCTCACCCCAGCCGGGGAGCGCTCAATTGGCAGCGGCTCGAAGGGCCACCAGTGACACCACCGCGCACAATCAGTCAAATGAGAATCAATTTACAGTCGCCAGTCGGCACTAGGTCAATGCAATCGTCATTAATTACGACGAGACTCACGATACTGCAATTATTGTGTTATTTTAATTTCATAAGTTTTTACCTTCATTCTTCTTTGATCTCTCAATTATTATCATGCCATCATTCGAAATCGAATTCGAAAAGCTTATCCGATTTATTTGTTTATAGCTTATCCGAAAGCTTTGTCCGATTCCGAAAGGCATGATACATCTGAAAAAAAAATACTCCAAAGAGATTATATTCACTCCGTTATATTTACTTTCAAAATATGTAATAAGTATGACCAAATACAACATTAATTAGGGGTTTCGACATTTACTCATTTAAACTATTTCCGAATCTCCTATTTATATTTTAGTACCCTCAAGGTAAGCCTAACTCAAAGACTAGCTACTAACGCATCTATTGTAAATATTTCAAATACACTTGACCCATTTAGTATTTTAACTGCGCGTCCCTTTGTTTCTTTTCGAAACAAGAAAACAATGGCAGACCTGCGCGCGCGCCTCTGACGTAAAAATTCCTTTATAGCTCCTTTATATTCCTTATTATTTACTGTTCAAATTAATTCCAATGTCTACCATGGTGGCAAAGGGATAAAATTTGTTTTTTTTTTACTGGTAATAAAGGCGTCACGGAGTCTACGCGGGAAGCGAGGGGAGGATGGGGTCCGGGGATCCCGCTGCGCGCTCGTTATCGCTCTCGGAGCAGATAAATTATTTTTATATACCAATTTACCCCAATACACTCTATTGTCAATATTTAATGGCAGTTATCATTGGGGATATCAGCGAGCTCGGCGAATGACTGCTTTTTGAGACTTTAAATATAATAACGGGAATATATTTTTATTTTTTAATATCCAATAATATTTTACTGCTAATAATTACCTATTTCTTTTGTTTTTCACTGCTATGTATCTATAATTCTTGTTAAATCAATATTTACTGTCATTTCCTAAGCGTTTTATCATGTACGGAAAACCTAATAAATGGATGCACTAAATACTTCCTTAAATAATTTAGTGTATATAAGTTTTTTTGTGTTCCGATTTTCCGAACTATAATTTGCGTAAATTATCTTGTAATTACCTGACAGGCTTATGCAATTAAAACATAATTTATTAATAAGAGTTTCGAGAAGCATAATAATATAATGATAATCGGTTGTAAAATAAATAGATATCTATCTCCTTAATTATTTACAAGTCTAGGATATCAAGCTATTTTTTTGTGAGTAGCTTCATTTTCATAATACGAATAACATTTTTATTTGCTAAAAATCTCGAAAGTAGTAGCTACAGAGATAGAAAGGATTTCTGAATACTTTCAATTTATGGTCCTAAAAATGGGCTGTTTTATTTGTAGGACAATATTACTCTTAAATTATATATGACTATAAATCTATCAATATACAAAAAATCTGATCGTTAGGGTTCCGTTATAGGGTTCTGTACAAAACTTGTTTGACTACTGAAGCCTAAAACGGAACCCTAACAAGCTGATTTTTTGTATATTGATAGGTTAATAGTTATAGGGCTCCCGTAAATTTTGCAGTTTACAGTAATTTTTCTAATTGACTTCGTCATTTTGGTACTCAGTGCTTTTTATATAAGATACCTATTTGGAAAGAAGGGGTCTTTTTCCTAAAAAATTAAAATCGAATAATATAAAAATACAGTATGTATTTAAAATCGTTACACTGATGACTTTAAGGCGATTATAATAATCAGGGCGAGCAAAGCGAGCCCTAGTGTATTCCACAAAGTTTACATTTTGTAATACTTACACTTTACGGAAAAACTATCACGCCTATTGATTTGTGCTTTATTTTTATTTATATGTAGATTTGTTATCATCGGTCAGTCAAGGTTTTTTATTATAATATTGTAGATGTGTTATCACTTATCAGTTATCACTGCTGCACTGGTCAGTCAAGGTGTGACGACGCGAGCCCTCACAAAGCTCGGCTTTTAGTTATTATAAAATAGTACCTAAATAATAATAATAATAAAACAAAATAAGTATAGGTCTACCAGAATCTGATGGCAAAAAGTGAGAAAATAAATTGACTAGCAATACCGGGGTAATTGGAATAAAACAATTTGATCCTTTTTTTTTCTTATAGCGGTTTATTCTGTGTGTGAAACATGCAAATACAAAAAAAAATCCAATGATAAAGGATATTTTTTGAAAATCTTTCATCAAAATTTGCCAGCTGATCCTGGTAAACCTTATAAAAACCTTTCCATTTGCGTTTCGGTTGCGGACTTGCGGCAGGCGCGCGGGCGGCGCGGCGGCGCGGCGAGGCGTGTCTCCGGCCGCGGGGTCCGCACAAAGCCTTATCTTATCATCCCCGCTGAATTACCATCGCATTTGCATGTACCGACGATTATTTACGAATGGAAAATGACAGATTTTCTTCCGTTTCCTACCTTTTTTTATTTTTGTATTTTTTTTTTGGTCAAGGATTAACGTTGCCCGGTATCCTCATCAGTGTTACCATAATTTAAATTTTACTTAGAAACTAGACACTTGTAATGAATAGAAATGAATAGAAACTAGACACTTGTAATGAGTATCTATAATTAAGTATCTAATAATCTCAAAATACTCTTCTTGTAATACTTGTGTTTTATTTTCTGTTACGACTTACGACTTGTTTTGCAAAACTCATAAGAAGTACCTATGCAATAAGTGCATACGCATAGGATGTTTAGTATTGAATTTGACTAACAAATCTCAAATATTATGTTTGTTTAGGATGCAACATTGTATACTTAATGTGTTGCACAACACATTAAAATTAAACAATATTATGAATTACATCAGTAATAACAAGTTGCGAAACGTGACTGTCGAAACGCACTCACTGGCGGATTGACGTCACATAAATATAATAGATACCTACAACAGTTATTGCTCAGCAAAATTCCCGGGAAGACTGCAGCTATTATGGATCTTGTACAATTTGTACATTGTCGTTGGAGGAATAAATTAAACACAGAATACTATATCACTGACACTCTACTCTCGGTGGTGGCTGGTAAAGAAGTGGACGACAGCTCTCACGTCTGGCCATCTTCTCCAAGTCCCCACCCTGATCGGTAGAGCGGCCATATTTATTAATTATCAATATACTACAGATCTTATCGTCGGCTTCATCTTATTTCTATCAATGATTTACCTGGAAAATAAAAACTCATAATTGTAACTTACCATATTTTTCTATTTTCATCGTCGCTCGTCATCGTCCTTTACTAAGGACGCAAAGTAGTTTTTCATTGTTATAAACTTTTTTTTTCATGATAATATTTATTACTTGTCAGATGCCTACTACTACTAATATTGACACTTAGTAATCGCCGAATGATAACTAATATAATTTTCTTAAAAAGATATTATCCGGAATTATTAACTGCGACAACCTACTTTGTTGTATAAAATTAAATGTCCCGTATCACTATCCTCGTTATCCAATTACCAAATTATTCTACACTCCTAAAAGCAAAACTAACATCCTAAAATACTCTCCCTTATCTAATATCTGTTCTGATTACAACCTAGCTTGCACATCTGTAAGAGACTTAGATATTTTTAATGATTCCTGTAAGAGTTTAAAAACCAAATTAACCAATTATAATACTCAAACTTCTGCTTTCGAAAATTAAAACTCATATCAAGTAATCATTATTACATTTAAGAAATAATATATCTACTGTTCTTAATGAATGCCGTACACGCCTATAATTGGCTTACACATAAGTGCATGTTTTAGTTTAAGTTTTAAGTCTAAATGTATTTCTGTGTTTTGCTGTTGGCGAGTCTAATAAAGAAATAAAAAAAAAATAAATACTGGTACCTTCTTAAAATATTCATAAAAACTGATACTTACTCATTTTTGCAATATTTTCAGCGACAAAATCTCAGTTAATAATTATTACACCAGCTTAACAAAACCAGTCGCGTCACAGAAAAACCGATCTAATCTCGTAAGGCATAAAGTCCTTTACACGCGGAGCCCCCGATAATTTGAAAGCTATTTAGACTCATCAAAACATTAGCACTCAACGTGTAATGTTTTAATGCGCACTCAAAATTAGGGAGCTCTGATAAAATGGGAAGCAAGTCTTAAATTACTCACTTACAGAGTAGTTATCCGAAAGAGCTTTTAAATCATTCACAAAACACTAATGGACATGGGAGGGTGCGGGGCGCGGGGTGCGGGGTGCGGGGCGGGGGGAGCAGATGTAGTCCCAGGCGGGCAATGAAATGAAATGGAGATACGATATAAAGGTGTGCGTGGAATTACCGTGGATTGCAGTTTGGTCGCGCGGCGCGATAACGCAGCTAGATCTTCTCTGTTAATGTGAGTTGTGCTTGTGACCATGTAGTTAGGAACCTAAATAATGAGATGTCGTAACTTGTTGATAAATTAGTGCCTTTTTTACAAAAAAACGCAAAATATCTTTAATTGTAGTCTACAATGTAAGTATATCTTCATTTTGAGCGTAATTAATTGAACACTGAAGAGTGTACGTAGATCCATTGAAGATTTGACATCGTTACACCATTCAATGCTATCAGCAGCTGTGATCTGCTAAAACATAATGTTATGTTTAGGAAATTAAGGGTGGGTTGCACCAGAGGCGTAGTTATAGCAGAGACCAGCCATACATATATTTATTCCTCTATGGTTATAGTTAAGGTTAAGGTTATCGTCAAATATGGCGTCCATTATGGACTTTTACTAGGGATTTGACAGTTCATTTGACATATTGTTATGGTTAAAGTTATAGTTAAAGTAAGTTGGTGCAACCCACCCTAAATAATAATATTAGCAGATCACAGCTTATAATTTTGTACTCAATTACTGAACCAAATTTTAATAATCACATAGAGGTCAACTTACAGTAATGTGAATTGAATTTGATCCGATAAAACACATCTAAAATGCATAATTCATTTACGTGAGTGTCCCGGGGAAGTGCGGGACCCGGTACAATGGCGAGGGGAGACGCGGGGCCATTATTATTGGCGCAATTTAATTAGATCCCCTGCTCTATACCCGTTTAATGCCCCACCAAGGTTTGTTATAATGCCAATTCGAATTACCGTAATTGCTGAGAGTATCGAAGAATATCGTAAGTGTGGTAATTAGAAGAATATTAGTGTAATGTGATATTGTAATAATAAACTATTTATTTAGGTAGTAGTAATAAATGCTTGTCTATTACCTAATTTATACCTAATTTCAGCTCAATATATTTTTAGGCATCTAGAACAACAGCTGGGCGGCAAAAGTTGTAACGAGAAAACGAATATTGAAAAAGTAACGAGTTGATAAATCACAACACAAACATCATTCGGAAGGGCCGGTTAAAAAGCATAAAATTACTTTTTGAACGTCGGAATTTGATCGCAATCACCCCGCTTCCGGCTCATCGATATTCGTGGCGAATCGGCCAAATTCAATCATTACCTCCGACACGACTCATTCACGAAAAAACCCGTAAAAAGGTGTGAATGGACGGAGGAAAAGGGCCCGCCCGCTTTTTGTGGCCAGCTCGGACGATATCTCAAAGTACGAGTAGATTACACCGTAGCCAGTCACCGAGTGAATGAAAGTGTTCATTCACAGGCCATAAAAATGACCGGCTAACTACGCTTCTACAATGGAATCGAACACTCTTTCTAAAAACACTCGTTTGTGTCTGTGAGTTAGGACACTGCAGTATTTTCTATTGTTTATTTTGATTAGAAGTTTACTTAAGAACAATTGCTAACATCTGTATTCCGTACGTATATTGTCAGCATAGCTGATTAATAATAACACTAGAACTCCTCTTGCTACACCGAATGCAAAGAATTTAGAAGATATATACTGAAACAAAATATTTCCATCAAAGAATCAAGCAATAAATACCAAGATTTTCCGATCTTAAATACTTCAACATCGTTTTGATTCAAATGATCAGAATGGCGATAACGGAGGAGATTTAGCGGATGAAAACATAAAAGCGGTTATGACAGGCGATTTGATAAACTGCACCCGCTTTGATCTACGTAAACAGGTCAAATCAAAGTGTAGGAAATGTTTTACTTATGTTTTTATTGCCGCTCGTAATAAATTTACGATGTAGGTATACCTATGCGCCCACGCACCGTTTTACACATTCGTAAAAACGTTAGGAATCGCAAGGACGTTTTTATTTTTAAAAATTCTCGGACAATTCGAGATTTATGTTCTAATGAGTAGTGACTCGTGCTTTTGTAATACTTTACGTCTCCCACAGCTTCTCAATGCATTAGGAATATAGTATTTATCTATTTCTGTTATTGTACAGTTCGTCGTACAAGATAGGATGCACCGTGGCCTGGGCGCGGAGTTTTTCGGGCCCGGCGCGGGCGGTGCGTGCGGTCGAGTGTTATGACAAACACAGCCGCGGGGGGATAGCCGGCGCAGGAATGCGGTCTACCTGCCCCCCTGCCGTTCTCCCCCGCCCCCCTGCGTGCCCCACCGCACCCCCCTCGTCCTGGACCACCGCTAATCAATTTAACTTTATTATCCTTCCTGTAACGCTTCATTACTAAACGTTCTTGTTCTGTGACTCAGAGGTGTGGGACTTGGAGTGGGATTAACTGATCAAGTTAGGTGACTAGTGTAAGTGCGTTAACTTTATTATTGTAAACAATATAATACGTTATAATACTTTAGTTAGAATTCAGTCTTCATCGACTATAATAATAATAATATTATGTGGAATTACTTCTATAAAATAATTAATTTTATTATCAAGGTGTAGCGCACGACAAATTGCGTAAATTGCACAAAAATCATAAAAATATGTAAATTAAAACTTATTAATGTCAAAATATAATAAATCTTAACAGAATTATGTTAAAGTTTTATAATAACAGATTCCTCACGTGATATTATAATATAATAATATTTTTTATTATAATTGTGCTATTACAATAAGTGTACTCGTATATTTTGTGTGACAATAAATTATAGTGGCAGAGTTTAATTGGGGTGCCAAATATTTTTGGGTCAGACGGGCTCTTGCACCTGGCATCTCCTGTCACTGTCAGACTCGAACCCGCTATTATTATCTCCTATTCACAATAACTATTCTATGTTCAAGCCATGAGAAACTTAATTTGTCAGTGTAAAATATCAATTCTTGTAAATATTATTATGTATTATTAATTTATTAGGCAGGTAAAATTATTTCAACAAAAAAAAATCTCAGCTTTACTTTTTTGTTATGACTTATGAGTTATGGCATATCTCATAAGTTTTATACGAAAAACCACTACTTAGGTACATATTGTAAAATTTATAATATTTTAAACCTAAAATGTTTTAAAAACAGAACCCCGAAAATCAATAAATCTTAAATATCAATCTTACGAACGAAATTAAATCAGATAAGCGGCAAATAATAAGTATTCGGCCACCCACCGACTGACGGTCCATCACTGTCAATGTCAAACGGTACTGTCACTTGCACTCATAAACTGAAAGACGTTTAGAAGATGTTTAACATGTGCACTGGACCAAAGTCTGCGCTTCAGTGAACGGGTTAAAAAACGATATTTTGATATAACTTTGTATTTTATTTTGGACTAGACGACTATTAATATTAGGACTTAGGACTTACGTAACCCACGAAGTACACCGGAACTTTGTATCACTTCACTCCTAATTTTCTCACTGTACGAAACCTTCCCCGGATATCCACGAATACGTATACTTAAAAGTTAAAATGATCTAAATCGGATCAGCCGTTCTCAAGTTTTAGCGAGACTATGAAAATAGAAAATTCATTTTTAGGGTTCCGTACCCAAAAGGTAAAAAAACTAAAAACGGGACCCTATTACTAAGACTTCGATTTCTGTCCGTCTGTCTGTCTCCGGGCTGTAAGTCAAGAACAGTAATAGCTAGAGAGAGAGAGAGAGAGATAAATAATTAATGGGGGCTCCCATACAAAAACACAATATTTTCCTATTTTTGTTCTATGGTACGGAACCCTTCGTGCGCGAGTCCAACTCGCACTTGGCCGATTATTATTTAAATAGAAGATACGAGTAAATGATAGAAGCATACTAGGCTCATTTCATACCATTCATCATTTTATTATTTTATTATTTTATCATTTTATTATTTTAACTAGCGTCCCGACCCGGCTTCGCATCGGGTATAAAATATACACTTCACTGAAAAAATGTTTAAATTCGATTCTGCAATTTTGACTTTTATTCATTACTACTAGACCCGTGGCCCGCATTGGTCTCGGTACCGCCGCGCCGCAAAAGCTACTTCCCGCAATTTTTAAATCTGTAATATCTTCGAAAATATTAATTTAAATCATATGCTGTAAAGGGCCATATAGATCTACATTAAATCAATAATTTATTTAAGTTATTTAATTGGATGAGGATTGATGCTGTATTTATTAAAATTGCTTCGAAAATTTGCCATTATTTGTCGTAAAAAAAAAATGACAAAAACATTTTATTGTGGGATATCCATAAGAGATATAGACATATACCATCGCGGAGTTTTCTGTAGACCTTTTCAATGTGTACAATCACTCTATCTATTAAAGAAAACCGCATCAAAATCCGTTGCGTAGTTTTAAAGATTAAAGGGAACAAAGGGACACAAGGGAAAATAGCGACTTCGTTTTATAATATGTATGTATAGATATAGATACATAACATAAAGGACCAAACCAGATTGCTTTGCTAATTTAACATTATGTAATATTCAGTACACCAAGCAAAAATACAAAAATTTAAGGTAAAGCCGACATGATTAGCTGAGGACTCATCCTAAACTTAAAATACTCCTCACAAAAGTTTAAAAACCACGTATAAACCGAGAAAGTTTACAATGCGAAACACAAGCATTAAGTTTTAATTATTTGGGACAAGTTATTAAAGAATGTAACTGGGGGAACACGTGTAGCAATTACCGAGTTGGAGATAGCGGGGTGTAATTAGTTGAAAACAAAGCATTTGATAGGTGTACCATTATAGGCTACAGGCCGCTGGAGGCCCCAGAAGGCCAAAATAAAAGGCCATTAGAGGCTAATGTGAGTCCCTACAGGCCAATGTAGGCCGCTACAGGCCTGGTCCGATAGCTCAGACTAGAGGCCGTCGTACAGCTCGAGTCTTAATGAGACCCGATAGGAACATAACGCCCACATGTTTTTAATTTGTTTTAATAATCGATAAGAATATTATCTTTAAGGCTTGTTAAGGTATATGAAGATATTAGAAAGGAATATTATATTCTTAATAAGGCATAATATTAATAGGTTGGGGAAAAAGTCTTTTCGCATTATAGTATGTATGAACTTGTCATGCTAATATTATTTTAAAATGATGCTTTTATCATATATATTTTTAACAAATAAATCTATATATTAATACGTGAGAGAAAAACTTTGTAACCCTTTTTACGAAAAATGGGGAAACGTAGGTGCATGAAATTTCGCACAGTTATAGTTTATATGGTGAAGGAGTGCATCGAGCTAATATTATTTTAAAATGATACTTTTATCATATATAATTTTAACAAATAAAACGTTACACACACTACGACACTACTACTAGGAAAAATTACAGATTTTTGAGTGACAAGCCTATACATACGAATTAAACTCTTTTATTTATGGTTGAGGTCTGTTGACAACAAGTTGACAAATTGAAAATGGATTATTGTTTTTTTTATTTAATTTTAGATACTATTAGACAATGCTTAAACGGCCAGTCTGAGATCAGCTGAGTCCCAGAGACAAGAATTGAAAAAAACTATGATGAAGTCAATATTTTTTACAAAATATAGGTATTATATAAAATTCGACCTTACTTGCAACGACATAGACATAGTCCTAATGTCTATGTCGTTGCAAGTAAGGTCGAATTTTGACCATTGGGTGATCTTTAGTACCAATAATTGTATCTGGCTGATTTTTGTATCATATATTAGAAAGTTTTCATTTTACAGAAGACGATTCTAAATGTGAGATTTTCATTTGTTTTTCTTATTGTTAAAATGAGTGATTCTTATGAAGAAATTCGATACGTTTTAAAATTTTGTTACATAAAAGTTAAAAATGCAGCACAAGCCTCGAAAAAAAATTGTGATATTTATGGGCCTAATGCAGTACTTATCTGTGAGAGTAGCGCGAATTAGTAGTTACGATGCAGCTGAAGAACTGGGGATTGACCACAAAACGGTTTTAGCGCATTTGAATAAAGCTGGAAACACAAAAAAGCTCGATATTTGGGTGCCTCATGAGCTCACTGACAGAAACCTAATGAACCGTGTACTCATTTGTGATTCTTTAGTACGACGTAATGAAACCGAACCATTTTTGAAGAAGATGATAACTGGTGATGAAAAGTGGATCATTTACGACAAGAATGTTTGAAAAAGATCGTGGTCAAAAGCCTGTCAGGCTTCACAGACTGTGGCGAAACCCGGGTTAACTCGCAACAAGGTGATGCTGTGTGTGTGGTGGAATTGGAAGGGCATTATTCATTATGAGCTACCGCCAGGCAGGACCATCGATTCTGAACTGTACTGCGAACAACTGATGAAATTAAAGCAAGAAGTTGAGAAAAAGCGGCCGGAATAATTCAACAGAAGGGGTGTGGTTTTTCACCATGATAACGCTAGACCTCACACATCTTTAGCCACTCAGCAAAAATTACGGGAGTTTGGCATGGAGGTGTTAATGCATCCGCCGTATAGTCCTGACCTTGCACCTTCAGATTTCCACCTGTTTCAGTCGCGGCAGAATTCCTTAGGCAGTGTCAGGTTGACATCACAAGAGGACTGCTAAAACCACTTGTCGCAGTTTTTTCATCAGAAGCCCCAAAATTTTTATAGCAATGGGATCATGTCCTTACCAACAAGATGACAAAAAGTTATCGAACAAAATATAGGTGTTATATATACTTTAATCAATTGTAAATAAACTTTATAAAAAAACCTTTTGAATTTTTATATAAAATGCGAAGAAACTTTTTCCCCAATCTATTATATGGGATATGATTATAATTTATTTTATAGGTGCATTAAATCGAGGTAGCTCAAGCTAATGCAATATAATTGTGATTAGTGATTAGGTACAAACTGAACTTTATTTAATTCACAAGTTTCTTTGTATACAATATCAAATTAAAAAAAAAACAGAACAAAAGTGTGGAATGTAGAATTTTTTAATAATTTTTTTTGAGAAAGGAAACGCTTTCTCAAAAAAAATTATTAAAAAAGTTGATATGGTCGATTTTGCTAGTTAAAATATCTTTCCATATTTCAGAACTGATTTTTTACATACAAGACATACAACTAAATAGACCCACGGTGTTTGGTTTTTTGTAAACGGTTATCGAGAACTGTAAGAGACTGTTTATTTATTATCGTTTGAAAGTAAATTTATATTCTAAGATAAATACGAGAATTGGGATATGACCCAGTGTACATGACGTTAATGGCCAATAAAGATATATATTTTTGTCTGTCCGTGTACCGTAACTCCAGCAATAGCGGCGAACGATTAACAACTCTGATTGAGCCATTTATTAGCCGCACAAAGCCGGTGTCGGCTAATTGGAGGTATTATTTGATTGGAATTAGCCAGAATTAGCCACATTCATTACTCCGTCTTTTTATCCCGTAGCCCGCAGCCATCCACGATCAAAGAACCTTATTAATCGTTGGAAATAAAATATTCTGAATTGAAAAACAATACGTCGAAACAAAGCTAAATAATTAGCTTCGTTGTAAATGATATCGGTAATTAGGGGATCCTCTGTGGGGTCTATATTGGTACTGAAATATTTGTTTTGAAGAAAGCTTTAGGACTAATTTGTGCAAATATGTTGCGACTGATTGTGTCCAATTATGATTAATGTCAACAAATACTTAATCTTTTGTTGTATAGTGATTAATGACTTAGACATTTATTTTTATAAAAAGGTAATATATTAGCCTACTGTAGTATATTTTGCTCATGTCCACAATATGAAATTGCATAGTAGGTAAATCATAATAATATAAAGTGCAATGACTTGGAGTGCTCCTGGCGTTATCAGTTATATTATGAAGTCATTAGCAGTGATAAGAGTGATGGTTCGTAAAATACATGTTTGAAGTACATACATACCTTCTTATAACAGTTTAAGCGATCAAGCATTTTAGCAGTTAAAATTTGTAAAATATAAATTAGCAGACAGTTTGTAAAATATTACAGACCAGACAAAACCTTAGGGAACACATCTTCTATTTGATGGTTTAGTCATCTACTAAAAAAATGATTATTTTTATTTCCATCCCTAAGGGTAACCCCCTTATGGGGGGACTCCAATAGAGATAAAAGTTGGTATGCCAGAAATAATATCAACACCGGGCGAAGCCGCGCGAGAAAGATTTGTCAATTCATAAAATTGAATTGAAATAGTTTCTTAAAATTATTGTACAATCGACAATAATTAATATTTGTCAGCATTACACATGTGAAATTATTGACCTAATACTTTCGACATCGAAAATAGTTGTAGTACAACGTTATAACTTATATTATAGCATTAGAAATCATTAACATTTCCTAATAAACAATACAGGTTCTTACTCAATGAATCGGTAAAAAGGCACATAGGTTTTGCTTCATCGATCTGTGTACAATGAAATCCAAGTCTCAGGACCCAGGCTTGGGCCCTATTCTCATACATCGAATTTCGCTTCATTCTTCGATCACAGGCTTGCTCGTGAGCGGCATGTGATGGCATAAGTAAGACAGCCTGTGCTGGAAACATTGGATTCACGAGAATAGGCCCCCAGGGGCTCGAAAATTACACAGTGTGCGCCGCCATCACGAATACTTAATATATTTGTCGGACGAGGCAGTAGGCACGGACGAGGTACAATTATGGCCAGTCCAGCATGACGGACCGTTCCAACGGAGAACTCATCTTGTAGGATGTGGTATTTTTAAATGTTGTCAGATTTTTCGCTCGCTTGTTATTGTGTAATGTTATTTAGATGATAGATCTAAATAATATTGTACGATAATACAATTACGTGATTCGTGCTTTAAATCCCGGTTTACAGTTCCAGAGCTTCGAAATGGTTTTCGTCCCATCAATGCAACGAAATTTGTTGAAAATTTTGTATCGATAAACTAAAATTCTGGAACAACTTTGATTTATTAACACTCAGAACTTACCTAGGCACCTCGTTCTAAGCAAATCCTATGGAAGCAGGTGTCAAGTTAATTTCTCCGTGTTATTCGTGGCTCCGCAGCGGCTGTAATTACGGGCGGTGAGAGTACGCCGTGTTTGTAGGTGTTTGTGTGGTCATTACACGTGTTTTTCGTCGCGACGCGCCACTCACACGTCTGTTCAGGCGACCATTAGGCGGCCACTTAATACGCGTGACGTGCGATTCGCGCTTCACGCCAATGTTCAAGTTCAAGTGACACGTGACGTTGTACACTAAACTTGTTCCCTGGTGCGTTGGTGCGTCGTCACTCGTCACCGTAATCCGTTGGTGCGTTAATGCATCGTTAGTATAATCCGTTGCAGTCAGTTTGGTCTGAACGTACACAAAGAACTCGATAAAATTAAGGAGATTTTAGGACCTACAGGGTTTCAACCGTTGATTGGTAATAAATATTATAATGTTACGGGGTCTGGGTGAATTGTTGCCGCAAAATTATGGCCTCCAGTTCGCCTGCTGAATTCAGTTCGGCGCTAACTGCCGATTGTTGTTTATTATTTAAAGCCTAAGCAAAGGCGACTGCTCTTCAAATACTAAATATGCCTAAAGAAGAAGGCTTCTTAAAAAGGAGCCTTCGCTTTAGGCACCTTCACACAGGGTCCCCGCTACCATATGTGCAATGTGTGCAATGCACACGGGCGCCAAATCGCCATCTTTAGGGGCGCCAAAACCAAGGATCCAAAAAATTTACCTAAAGGGGCGCCAAAATCTTTTTCGTTTTGCACACAGGCGCCAGTAGCCCTTACAGGCAGGGAAGCCTTCACATATTGTTCAAAGTTCAGACGTACCAGAATTTCCCATATTTAAGTATTGATTATGTTCCGATAGTAATAACTCGTGATATAACAATGTAATGATATAAATAATTACGGAGGTTTCTCGAAGCATGCGGGAATTATATTCGAGTCGAACGGTTCTTGGGGCCACTTTGAGGTCACGATGAATAATGCTGAACCATTAGCGGTCATTATATGCAAATAACACTCGTGGTCGTAGTAGGTATTTTTGTTTCACTTTATTTCACGTGGAACTTATTTCTTTAAAGTTTTACTCCGATCGATCTAGATTTTACTCTGCTCTATGTCGCCCTGCGAAATTAAATGAATAAATAAACCTCGCCCGCGACTGAAGTTCACTTTACGGTCAGGACGTGGTCTATTCCATCTCGTCATTTCTAGCATTCAACAGCAACTAGATATAAATGGAATATTCTATCAACATGGCATATTTCAATTAAAAATACTCCCATGAATACTCGTGTGGAGAATCCTATTAGCCTCGTCCAATCTTAGTAAAAGTTTGCACATAAACAATAATGCACAATAGACTAAGTCAGGGGGTGAGGGTGTTGTTGGTGCCGGGGTGCTGAGGGGGTGCCGGGGGGGCGCGGGGGCGGTGCAGCGTCTTCCGCCCCCGGCTCTAATTAGGCTCACATTCTCATTCCGTTTTCGCGTTTAATTTCGCCGGCGGTTTCGCCTTAATTACGTTATCGCGGGTTCCGCCGAACCCGGACTGGTACCGGTGACCGATAGCGATAGATAGACGAGTCTAGAGACTGTCTATATACTTAAGAAAGTAGGCAATACAAGCAGGGAATAAAGAATATGGGCAAAGAAAGGGGCCAGACAAAAAGTCAATGTGTAGTCAGTATCCTAAGGAAAAGTGAGAAAAGCAAAACGTTATTAAACTTTTCACTATTACAAAACCCCACTTCTTATAAATCAGTGGAAATAATAGTTGCCAAATGAGTGAATTTTAAAATTGCTTATGATTATTTTTCCGACCCAAATATCGACCAATAGAATTGCACCATTCGAAGTCACGTGGTACAACCTACATGGTATTATACTGATAATTTTTTGAAAATTTTCTCTGGTAGTTGCTATATATAAAAGACAAACACGTCAAACTGACAGGTTGAATTCAATTGTGTCTCATGGTGCAATTATATTGGCCGACATTTGGGACGGAAAAATAATCCCCCGAATACCACACGAGCTTCAAAATTATCGGATATTTCCCGATAGGTTCGTTGCAAACAAATGAAGGATTCAAGTTTTTCAGGTTAAAAAATCACGAGCGCGAAGCGCGAGTGAGTGCTTATAAGTGAAAAACCAAGTTGTCCAAGTCGTCAATTTGCAGTAATGACGGTGCAATTAGCTATAAGTTCCCGCGAGTATTGAAGTCGGAATGGGACTCGAACCGGCGGAAAGCTAATAAAACGCCTAACGAGAGGATGACTTACACTTTCCACATTCAAATGTGCTGCTCATCGCTGTAATTGAAAAAAAATCACTTAACAGGTAAATAGAGGGCCCGGGAGTGCTCCTTTTTGTTGTCGGGCGGTTGCTAATAAGATTTTTAAACGGCAACAAAGTATCCAATCAATGGGGCTTGAATAATGAAAACGGCACCTGCTAGTTCCCAGACCACCCTCCGCCTAAACACGCACCACGTAACGCGGGGGCTTTTAACATCGGATTTTCCGCCCTAATGCCAGCGCGGTAGAGTCCATCTTCCCGCGCACGCGGAGGTCGGATTTAGACTGACATTAGTATGAATAATTATCCAATAATTATGCATAAATGTATGTTCTATAAATCATTAGATATCGTGGTGCAATAGACGCAGAGTAAGGTTTAGGGAATGTGAAACTGACGGGCACTGCCAGGAAAGGCAACCCCTAACTCTCGCTAAATTTTAAATGTAAATAAAGAACATCTGTTTTGGTATTTGAATTTTGAATAAAAATTAGGCTCGTAACTGAAATGAGATGTAACGTATAGCGGATTTTATTACTTACTTCCATATTTAGTGATTAGATATAGTATGCTTATAAATATCGATAGTGAAACATTTAATTTAATTTTTAATTATATTATCAATTATTACATCATATCATTTAAGCTACTATACCTGGGTAGCTTGAAGCTCCATAAAAGCTTCAGTACTATCGTGGCAATCATAGCAGTTACTACAGTAATTAATTTTCTATGCTTCAGACCAACATTGATTCAAGCTAATCATTGTAATCACAGATAGAGCGTACGACTCTACAATATTTGCGCGAGCTCGAAATGAACTTCTGAAAAGTGAAAACACTTTTGTGTCGTTTAATTATATGCAAATTTCAAACACTATTAAAGAGCATCTCGTAAAAGTATCGAGCACGCTCGCGAAATCAACACGAATTACCGTGAGCAGAAATCGGCGTAGTTCGGTTGCCGTAAGTCGGACGCACGCGACCCCGCTCATTAGCGCGCACGCAACGAGCGCACGCCACGCCGCGCCACAGCCACACACCCGACATTAGACGCCGACACCGACTAATGCCTTCCTACATGGCCCGCCAGCGATTATACCAGCCACCACCACCACTCCGGACCAGACGCGCGCGAATTGGACGTACAAATTAAACAAATTACGCTCAACCGGCTAAATCGCTTCAAAAGAAAGGGCCCCGAAATAACTGTCTACTTTACTTTCAGCGAAATAGAATTACAATCTAAATTAATTACGCTTTTAAAGCGTCCGTTATTCTTAATTAGTTTCTGCACCGCAGCGGAAGCTCCGCGCCCGCGCTCTCCTAATGAAGGGTAGTTTCGAATCAGTGCGTTTGATCAACTCTGTGCAGTCTTAATTACGGCACCCGTTCCCGGGGACGATCCGGTTATTTATGACTACATAAGCTCGATTATTCTTTAATGAATACTTGTTTTAAAACGTTTAATTAAGTTTTATGGCGACAGGAGCGCTCAGACGGCGTCCCGCCGCTCCGCCGGCCGCGGGCTAATTGGATCGGGTCGCCGCGTCCCGCGCCCTTCCGCCCGCTAACCCTCCGCCCCTCTCCTAATTGTATGAAATTGCTAATTGGAAAATTTTATAAACGCGGCTGTCCGCAGGCATACCCCGTTTAGAACGAAAACACAAAAATCCGTCCGCCAATTTGGACCTTTTTAACGAGTAACGCCGAACGCGCCTTCTGTGCCATATTAAACGTGACGCTCTTTCGCAGGGCGTGTAATCGTGGTGGTCTGCGCGGGCGGGGTCCGCTCAGCCGTCAAGCTGGCCGCGAGCGCGCTGAGCATGAACCCGCACTACCACGGGTACGCGGAGCTGAGCTCGCCGCACCCGCCACACCCGCCCTCGCCAGAGCCCGCCTTCGCCAACGGCCACGACTACCCGCACAACAACAACAACCCCGCGCTCAAGGAGTGCGCCGGCTGCGGCGGCAAGATCGTGGAGCGCTTCCTGCTGCACGCGCTCGACCGCTACTGGCACCACGGCTGCCTCAAGTGCACGTGCTGCGGCCAGGCGCTCGCCGACATGGGCCGCTCCTTCTACTTCAAAGGCGGGATGATCCTCTGCAAAAACGACTACACGAGGTGAGTTTTTTATGGAGCCGCTACTAGCACCTTTTCGTCGGTGCTCTAATAGTCGGAGCGGATTTTAATTAGCCCCCTTCGTAGGACGCTCTAATTAGCGGCTCCGGGCGGTATTCCGGCGGCCCGATACTTTTTATCGATCACTTCAGGAGTCGCAGCCTCGCGATCTAACGACGACAATAGCGCGTCGAACGGTTCGGCCGCAAAAAGTTTACCGAGAAGCCGCCGGGGCATTGTTATGAAAATGCTCCCGACGATCGCATTCTACCTGCGGGCAAAAAGTACGCGCCCGCGCAGCCGCGCACCGGTCGGAATCCCTCGAGCCGGCTAAATTGACATCCCCCAAAAACGCCGGCGGCTAATTTAGGACATCGGTAGCGAAGTTTTTCGCGTGTCCTCGCACTAATTAATTGGCCGACTCCGGTACCTCCCGCATCGTACTCATAAATATTGTCACTCGGCGGAGTACATCATGTTACGTCGCGGGATCGGATTAGATAGACGCGCCAATTAACCGAAATGTTTATGGCGTCGAGGCGACATCGTAAATCGGTTTACCGATAGCGACAAGCTAAAAAAGTGGAGCTACATCATACGGCGGAATAATTTAGTCGATCCAAATTTTCATCCGAACCTCCGGAGTCCGGGCCCGCTGCTGTTTTTTCTAAATATAAATCAGCGTCCTCTGTCGCCTAATTAAATCATATACCAGGTAGTCGACAATGAAAGTAAAATGAACGTCTATTTGTGCTCGCAGCGCGACATAAATAGATATTTAAATGATGTCGCGCCGCTGCACGTGGGCCGCAGATGCCCCCGGCGCCTGCCCGTTAATTAGCTAAACGCAAAGAATTCGTCCCAATTAAACTTGTCCGGGGCACTCGCCGGCCCGACCCGGGGCGCTCCGCCCGACGCCCGTACACCTCGTGATAATTAGACATTCATTATATTTTGTTACCTCGGTCGCGATCTTGATTTTAAATACCTTTTATAACAAATGGTTTTAATGTAGTTTAGATATCCGTCTTAATTTTTATCTATTTTAAATTTCACTCTTAAACTTTCATCAGAAATGTTTCAGTCGATTGTTATTTTAATGGTGTGCAGTGTGCAGGAAGCAAATAATTTCTCGGCAATTATAAGTTATAGTGTCGACATTAGAAGTTGTAAACCGGGTATCTTCGCCGACGATCATGCTGAATGCTAAATCGTAGGATACCTCGATACGAGACTGTCAATGTTTGCGTCGGTAACACAAATCCGTTTTATTCTGATTCTGTTTGCCGGCGGTTTGGGCCAAGCGAAGAGTGGTCGGCTCGTGCGTCGTAGATTCGATGGAGCCCGTCTCTCGGTCGACGGGGGCGGACTAACGAGCGGCGGGGGCGGGGGGCGGCGGGGGGCGAAGAAGTGCGGTTCCCGTGCATGTCTCTGCTGATTGACCCGCGTCACTCGGCAAACAACAACTAACGAGTGGGGCCCGCGCCGCAGGTGACTCGCCCGCCCCCCGCCGCTCGCCGCCCCGCAGCCGTCTTCCCTGATTGAGACTCCTTAACGAAATTAGCGCGAGTAACCGCCTTCGCCGCCTTTTGTGTCGGATGATGGATTGCGGTCCGCGGATACTGATTACTGTGTACGCACGGAATTAGCTGTCGACGTGTGACGACGCACGAGTGTCGTTAACATATTATAAACAAGCGATTTAATAATGAGCGAAATTATTAATTTCTCCTGTTTAATTAGAAACGCAGACACTAGGAGAGCCACTGGCCTAATTGGGAAATGTGGGTAAGAAAATTTTTGTTAAACGACAAATTATGCTCTTAAATCGCGCTGACCCAGTGACCAGAGCACAAATAAAGTCGCCATGTCGAGCGTCATTCCACTGTCACTGCACCGACTAATTGTTTTCCGAGTGTTTTATTTCCATTTTAAAAGCGAGAATCGGGACCTGATGAGTCACCCGTTTGAAAGTGAAAATGCCCTTTCATTTAAAGTCGAAGTGCAGTGCTGAATAAATGAGGCCCACCTCGAGCACTCGCCCGACAGCCCCGACTACTTCGCTCTGACCGACGGCAGTAAATGACACTTACGATTCAATTGTGCTTACTCCGATAGATTCGTCATTTGAAATAATTAATTCATTAATTATAGTGACATCCTTTGACAGCAATTACGTTTGTGTACTCACTACAATGGTATGGGAACAGAGATGGAGAAATAAAGCAATTAGGTACTTGTATAGGCGCGCATTTGTCTGCGATTGTCTATGATTGAGCATGCAAGACAGCTTTGCCATTACAATAGCAATGGATAACCCATTATGGCTCAAATTGAAGCTTATAACTTTATTAAAATTTTTGATGCAGTTAATAAACGATAATGCCTCAAAAAGGCTCAATATGATTGAACCGAGTGCGGAGTAAATTATTTAATGGGGAGCGAGTAACCGCCGCCCGCCCGCCCTCGCCCGCCCCCGCCCGTCGTAGCGCGTAGAGCCTCTACGAATTGAGTTAACGCCGAAGATTTATTGTGATCTTTTATATTATTGTTAAAAGTACCCGCCGCCTTGCAGGAAATCAATTATGTCCTATACATAATACATAAGAGTAAAACAAAAGAATATTTATATACTCCTTTTCTTAACACTTCAATTTTAATAATTTAATTTTTACAACTTTGTAAAGAACTAAATTAAATAACGTTTTTTTTACAATCGATATTTGGTTTTTCAAAATTTTTTGACATTTTTACACACGTTTTAGCACCTTATCTATCTGTATAAATAAAAATTAATCCATATTTCCCTTGGTCACTAGTCACGACATCATGTGTAAACGGCTGGACCGATTTTGCTGAAATTTGGTATAGAAATAGTTTGAGTCCCGAAAAAGAAAACAGGATACATTTTGTCCCGGAAAAATATACGGTTCCCAATTCCCATACAATAAACTTTTATGATTTTCGCCTAAACTATTTAATCTACTAACTACTAACTAATTTGAATCTTGGGTCAAGGAATGATTACTGTCCAGGAAAAATGTGCGGTTCCCACACAATATACTTTTTATGATTTGCACGTAAACTATTCAATCGACGTACGGGAACAACTATAAACTAAAGTCCACGCGGATTTAGTCGCGGGTAACATCTAGTTTAAAATAAATTGAAAGACCTCAACGCTAACGTCCTTGAATTTCCATGTAAACTCCGCACCCTAATAAGCGCTGCACGTCCAGCCCTTGAAGCGGGTTCGTTAGGGCGTCAATCAGCGCGCTGCTCAATCGGCAATCAGCCGCCCGCCCGCCCTGCGCCGCCGCCTGCCCTGCGCCACCGCCGCCGCCGATAACGACCCAACTTCTTACACATTGTTAACGCGAATGTTAACTTCGCCAATTTTCACAGCTTTTATTTGACATGGCAATGAGATTGATTTTGTGTACGTGCGGAAGTCGGAACGTACAATATTTTGATGGTACGTCGGGTTCTTATTTTAAAAGTTGAATGCAGACTTACAAATCTGTTTTGGCGCGTGACTATAATTAATATTTTCGCCGTCATATTGTAAAATATCGGCTGTTTACATTGGACGAACAAAAACCTTGTTTTTCTATTTTAAATTTTAGATACTACAATTTTCTAAATAATATTCATCCCAAAATCCATAGCTAAAGGTGTCTCGCTTCATTGTATTAAAACCTCGCAGGATGTATTCTATTATAAACAACGAGACCGACATAAAATATGTAGATGGGTCATACGACCATCTTTGTGGTGCGCCAAATTGGTTCTAAATTAGATCCATATGATAAATTCTGTCACGTTAATATAAACTTCGGCATTCAATAGATATTCTGTAGAGAGATCGATTCTACTCATAATTGAATAGACATAAACTTTATTAATAAGTGTTCTCAACAACGTATACATTAAATGAGTAATGTATAATAATAATTAATAATTAAAGACATTAGTGAATGAACCAAGTAACTAACATTTTACAACATAAGAGCAATTAGGTACTCATTTTTGCCTTTATAATTTGAACAAACCTTGTAACTTACATACTTTAACATTCGGCTTATTTATATCTTCTATCTGTATATATAAAAATGGATTTTCAAATGTGTTAGTAACGCTTAAACTCGAAAACGGCTAAACGGATTGGGCTGATTTTAGTCTTAAAATAATCCCCGAAGTCCAGGGAAGGTTTTTAAGTGACACGAAGTTCACCGGGACAGCTAGTACATTATATATCCACAAGTTTTTGATTTCAAATCATTTTCCTGGTCCGTTAAAACGACAGTTTTTAAATTGTTACTTACCCTCATACTCATATCTAATTACATACACCTTTGTTTCAAAAACGTCCAGTGTAAAAGTGCCAACCCTAGAACAAACTCAAGTGCTAACCAATCGGTACATTAAGGGCCTGTTTCACCACTTCCTGATAAGGTGCCGGATATGTTTATTTGACAGATTCTCCATACTCTATCTGTCAAGTTAAGTGGTAGATAGCCAGTGACGGATTAACCCTTAATCATATTAAGCAATTAATCAAATTAAGCACCTAGGGCATCACGTCTGAGGTAAACCAGAAGAGTAAAGGTTCAAAGACCGATTCTAGTTGAGATACGGATAGGGGGGCCCACAGGCATGGATTGCTTAGGGCATCAAGTTCTCTTAATCCGTCACTGTAGATAGCCTTATCAGAAAGTGGTGAAACAGGCCCTAACTCTTTTCTAATTATTGTATCGGCGAGTTATAAAGGCAGACAGTCTATTAATCTTTATATTTTGAACAAAAGTCCACGTGTAGTCCACCTTTAATAAACTGGATACTATGTCGTAATTATCGAATGCAAGCTGACTAAGTACCCTGATCAGCATCGTTATATTATTATATCGACATTAACATTTCGCACTCACGACTTTAAACTTCAATACGAGTATAATAGCTGAGCGCTCCGTCTAATGCATCAGCATGGTAATAATGCAGCTTACTAAACTAGTTGATTTAATTTTGAGGAGAAATTAATGGTATTATTTTATTTATTAACTTTATAATGCTTAAACAATAACTAACTTATAATAAAAGAGCTTAATTACTGACTTTAATTTATGTCAAGTGATCAAAAATGAAAATATGAAGCTAGTGGCACAATAGACATAACTAGCAGTACTTCGACTGCTAAGAGACCCGGGACGTGTATTAATATCTGTCATTTCTTTCGGGTTTCGCCAGGATAAGTTAAGGGCAGGCGCGCTGGCTGATAAAATTTATTTTTAAAATGTAGATTTTGAAATTGAATTCTTACAGTTTTCTTTGCATACAGTGCCAAAATATAAACAACAACTAAATTTGTCATAATACTTTTTTTTTATGAAATAAGGGGGCAAACGAGCAATCGGGTCACCTGATGGAAAGCAACTTCCGTCGCCCATGGACACTCGCAGCATCAGAAGAGCTGCATGTGCGTTGCCGGCCTTTTAAAAGGGAATAGGGTAATAGGATAGGGAAGGGAAGGGAATAGGGGAGGGAAGGAAAGGGAATAGGGTAGGGAATTGGGACTCCGGTAAACTCACTCACTCGGCGAAACACAGCGCAAGCGCTGTTTCACGCCGGTTTTCTGTGAGAACGTGGTATTTATCCGGTCGAGCCGGCCCATTCGTGCCGAAGCATGGCTCTCCCACGTATATACTTTTGTCGTAATACGTCAAACTTAAAAATGTTAACCTCAGTTCTAAGTCGGTATAGGTACTCTATAACTCTGTCTACTCTGCTAGTGGTGTTATAAATGTCGTAAGCTTCTGCTACCGCGAGAAATTGCTGATTTTCCTGCAATGCACCTGCAGCTCTTCTAATGTTGCTAGTATGTGGCCCTGGGCGACGGTAGTTGCTTTCCACAAGGTGACCCGTTTGCACGTTAGTCGTTTAGCCCCTTATTAAAAAACCTGTCGTATACTTTAATAGGCCGATTCATACCAAAGTAGATTGCAATAGATTTTGCCAGTGCCACTTTACACCCACCAGCCAACCCAGCGTTATTCAACGCCAGCTATTTCCGCGAGGACATGGTATACCAGAAGATAGCATATATGCTATCTTCTCATATATTATCTCTCTGCTCATGATAATTCTCACAGTTCTCGCTCTGCCCACATAATATCTCAAATAAGATGTTTCACTCAGTGCGGAATGTGTCCACTCCATGTGGATTCAATTTGAGCACTCGTTAGCGACGACGCGACGTAATTCTCGCCTAATGAGACGCGGCTCTCTCAATCAACTTCACATTGTAACATCAACACCAATATTTCTATATTTAAACCCATATTTCTCCCACTCATTGTCAGTATAACCGGATATTAATTACCTTAAGCATGATAGAAAGTTCGCAATGAGTCAAAGCCCCATGCACACGATCGCCTAATGTCTCCATTTTAATTCTGATGGTACCGAAACCGAAAAACAGAAACAAATCTGTCACAACAGGCTTAGTTTATCAAAAAAGGCTAAGTAGTCCAGGCTAGGAAAGTACCGAATTAAAAATACTTATATCCTTATCACATGCAAGCGCACAATGGATGTCCGTTACAGTCATGCAGTGCGAGAGTAGTGCCGAGATTGGATTACGCCGCCGGCGCATCACTTCAATTAATTTTGTTGTCCGTCCGTCCCGCCTGAAGTCTGTCTGATCTCGGACAAAACTCGATTACCGATATCCACTTTTGGTCACCGTGTTACGGACAAACTTCATGTTTGACTTGGACTAACCGAGTTTGCCCGTCATAATCTCGGTGTCTTTAACGCTTGCATGTTTTTGTGTGCTGCCGATTTAAGTTAAAACTTTGTATATTTTTTACATCCTACATATTTGCAGTGTTCTCTTATAGTCTCACTGGATTTTGACCCGTCCCACTTCATTATGGAAAGGAACAAGTACGCACACACTTGGGCACTATAAAATCAATCCTGCGTACTGCGTAGCTAGCATTGAAGCTGTAATGAAACGTATTTAAAGACTCAATAAGTAGGGTCGTCAAAGACCCGTGTTAAGAACGACGCGACGCATCAAACTCAACAACGCTGCCGTGTCAAAAATATGCTTGTTATTTCACCCTACATCGATGGAAAAGGTTTAATTGTTAAATTTTTAAAATCACTTAAAGACACCATTATAAAGTGGTAGTGTAAAGTGTTTAATGCATGGCGTTATTAATGAGCAAATAGATGTGGAGGCTGTTCGGACAGTAATGGCGGACATTACTCAGGAACATTAACGACGGCTGCCCGCTGCCCGGGACGTGAATGGCCGATACTCAACAGTCAACACTATAATGCCATTTCGACATGCTAATGTATCTAGCTTTTCGTATTTAACACTACTTTTAATTAAAAAAGGCAATTAAAAAAGTATAATCTAATAATTTGAGTATAAAAAGTAATTTTAATTAAAAGTATTGTTTAATTAAAATTCAAACACGAAAGTGAAGACGAAAGCGTCAATAATAAATTAACATAATCATTATTATATGAAATCATTATTATAAACGAAAAATATAAAGTTACGTATGCGGAATATTGTGCTGATAGGTGTGAGTTACAACCCATTATCACGTGTCGGTGTCGTTTGGTACTTTATTGAAAAGCCGAAAACATTGCACATTTCAGAGTACAGCTTATCAATGTCAATTATAGTTGATGTTGTCCTAGAACAAACTATTTCCTACATAATATTGCAATATATTTTAAGACGAGCTTTTGTCCGCGGCTTCGCTCGCGTTAGCAAGTATTATTATATACAAACTTTCATCCCCTATTTTGACCCCTTGGGGGTAGAACTTATCAAAATTCTTTCTTAGCGGATGCCTACGTCATAACATCTACCTACATGCCAAATTTCAGCCCGATCCGTCCAGTGGTTTTGGCTGTGCGTTGATAGATCACTATGTCAATCAGTTTTGAGTTTTATATATATATATATATATAACGGTGAAGGCTGATTTTCGTCGGTCATTTTTGAATTTTAACGACTGTGGGCAGTTGTGGGTAATGTTGGAAAACACTTTAGTCCAATCACAAACTATATTCGAAAAGTTAATATTATAATAAGCAATCACTATTAAATCACAGTATCTATATCACTCATTTAGAACGCAGGATGGTTTAGATGCAACCGTCCGCACGCGCCGCTCCCGAGAATTGAAGTGAGTCCTCTCCGCCGCTGGCATTAAATAGTGGCGCGCGCGGTGCACTAACTCCATCGAGCGCCGAGAGATGGCGCTGGCGTTCTGAATAAAACTTGATTTCCGACACGGCCGTCCTGATTAGCACACGCCCTCGTGTGATGATTATTCTGAAACAAATAGTACACGCGAGAACTTCGTTTCACTCGGCCATTCCTGACCAGACTCTATATTAAAAAACCAAGCAGTAATCTCAATTGAAATTTATTTTAGCCATACAAATCTAAAAGTCCATCATAGAAATCAAAATCTTCCTAATGGTACTAACAGATACAACTGGGCAAGGTAACAAATCCATATTAAGCATTTCTCAAACTCTACTATGTAGAACACAAACTCTCAAGTAAGATCTCCAACACCACGGCTTCTTTGCCGACCGGCAACAACATTGCCTTCACGTCCTGCGCAAGGACCGTTAACGTACCACTACCATAGAGCATCTAACCCGTGTGCATCACCCGCTGACTGCACATCGTACGGTCCTCAAAGACCCCGACCTCCGCCAGAATCATACGCGCACCGCGCACCCACGGACTACTTGAGTTACCTCAAGAGAAACCGATTTCCACCGGGCTACGGCTACGTAATAATTACTGGTACGGTCGAATATTGTACGGTCGTTAGAGATATTTACTTGAGTTTTTGTCACGATTATTTACAACTTAAACTTCATCATTATTAGATTCACAAAAATCATCAACTTCAACTTGACCCCTTGGCATCTTTCTTAATCTATCGTGTGCGTATTTATAGGTACGCTTAGAATTTAGTGCTTTAAGTGTGTAACGGTTACCCTCTAAAACTTCTATCACCTTAAACGGACCTTTATATTTCGGATCTAATTTGTTTTGATTTCGTTCCTCGTTCTCTAATAACACAAAGTCACCAACCGCGAAATTTTTAATTTTAGCTTTAGTTTTATCAAATCGGCTTTTATCATATTCCGCACACCTCTTTATATTATCTGACGCGCGTTCACGAACTTCGTCTATATCAACGTCTAGCTCTACAGTATCACTACACATCAACGACAACGGTCTCGCCACTTTACCGATTAGGAGCTCTAGAGGCGAAGCTTGTGTAACTCTATTCACGGTACAATTAATCGCTAGTTGAACTTCGCCAATAGAGTCCTGCCACGATCGGTTATCACTAGCCTCTATCGCAGTCAACATTGACTTCAAGACGCTCATAACACGCTCAACCTGTCCATTAGCGCGTGAAGATCCTGTCGCTATAAGGTGCAAATCAATGTTTTTATTAGCGCAAAAATCACGAAACTCCTTGCTAGCAAAACAACGCCCTTGGTCGGCTATTATGCGAGTCGGAGCACCAAATAGTGAGACACTTTGAGATATAGCATGTAAACTGCTCTTGGTATCAATGTTGGTTGCGTGGTATAGAAGCACATACTTCGTAAACGCGTCTATTATTACAAAAATGTACTCCTTTCTATCATTTTTCCCGCTGAGCTTACCCGTCGCATCTACGTGAATTGTATGCCAGGGGCTCGTGACCTTAGGTATCGGATGAAGCTCGGCTTGAACCTTCCCAGAATGAGCTTTAGCTATTTTACAGGTGACGCAGTTGTCTACAAATTTTCTGACGTAAGTATTTAGTCCCGGAAACCAATAATAATTGAATAACTTTTCAGTCGTCTTATCTGCACCAAGATGTATAATCGAGTCATGAAAATTATTAACTACGGACCATCGGAGAGCGCGAGGTAAGTAAGGTAACCATTTAGACCTACGTTTTCTTTGTATTTTACGGTGTAAGACGCCCGCACGTATTTCGTAAGTTTTAGCTTGTTGCTCATCGAGTTGATTATTCTCTAGATCCGTCATTATTTTAGAAATCTCTACATCTCGTTGTTGTTCGGCTTGGAGCCAATTAGGAGAGAGTTCAGTAACATCAACGCGTTTCGGACTTTCACGAGGCTCTACTGATGTCGACTCAAGCGGGAGAGGGTTTCGCGAGAAGAAATCTACATGACTCATTCTTTTTCCTTCTCTATAAACTACGTCAAAATCAAACGATTGTAGATAAGCCCACCATCTATGTGCTCGGGGAGTTAGTTCCTGTTTGGCTTTAGAAGATTTGAGCGAATTGCAATCTGTAACGACAGTAAATTTTCGGCCATGGACGTATTGCCTAAAATGTTTGATAGAATTAACGACCGCAAGAGTTTCGAGCTCATACGAATGATATTTGCTCTCAGCGGGGGATGTTCTCTTACTGTAGTAGGCTACGACGCAACGCTTACCATCGGGTTTCACTTGAAACAAAATCGCGCCATATCCTAAACTACTCGCGTCCGTATGAAGCTCTACCGAAAGATCTGGGTCAAAAATTGTTAAAACCGGGTCACTAGTTAAAATTGAAACTACCTTCTGACGTATATCCTCGTGTTCCGGTTTCCAAGTTAAGTCACCCTTAAGCGAAGTCAGTCGATACAAAGGTGCCATTATTTTAGAAAAGCTTTGTACAAATTGGCGAAAATAAGATGCGAGCCCTATAAACTGTCGTAATTGAGACACGGTCTGAGGAGGTGGTAGAGCAGTAAGGGCCTCTATTTTCCTACGATTAGGTTTGATCTGTCCAGACTCTACTTCAAATCCCAAGAACTCTACCTTCGTCCTGAGGAAGGAGCATTTCTTCAGATTTAAAGAGAATCCTGCCTTAGTCAGAACTTCCAGAACCGTACGAAGTCTTTGTAAACCTGACTCTACATCAGGTGAAACGATCAAAACATCATCAACGTACACAATTACGTAATCATGAGCTAAATCACCTAAAGCATTCATGATAGATCGTTGAAATACGGAGATCGCATTTTTCAATCCGAACGGCATAGTCAAAAACTCGTATTGACCCTCGGCTGTTATAAAAGCAGTGCTCTCTATCGACTCTACATTTACGGGAATTAAATGAAAACCACTTGCACAATCTAATTTTGAAAAATAATTAGCACCGTGAAGACGCGCGATTTGATCTGAAATAAGGGGAAGGGGGTAACGATCGGAGACGGTATTACTGTTGAGCTCACGGTAATCTATGCACATTCGATAAGAACCGTCTTGTTTTCTAACTAACAAGGCCGGACTTGCAAATGGAGAACAGCTAGGACGGATAATATTCGCATCCAACAATTCTTTTACACGGTCGCGCATAACGCTGCGTTCCTCAGCGGACATCCTATACGGCCGCCGCTGTACCGTGCGATTCGGGTCTATTAATTTTATTTTGAGCTCGCCCGTAGTCACACGACTTGTGGGTAAGCCGGTTATAAAAAAAATCGAAAATAACTCAAGTATTTGCAACACCTTAATTTTATCGTTACTATTCACGTCCGTTACAATAGAATTTAAATCCAACGAAATCACGTCACTACATTCCTGTCGCACCGAATTAACACTGTGAATTTTAGAAAACGAAATGTCTGTCGCCGTCATGTTAACTACAAAACCTAAATTTAAAATCTCGCGTCCTAACATTACGTCACTTTGTAAATAATTATCAGGTAAAACATGCAATAGAAGTTCAAAAGGAAAACCGTTAACCACCACACAACATAAAATCTGTTCTGTACTGAATACTCGTGTTTGACCAATACCGGTCATAGCAATAACATTGTTTATGCGTTTACCGCTAAATTTTGAAGCAAAACTTTCTTTAACTAACGAGCACTCAGCACCAGAATCGTAAGTAAATCGTATTACTTCACCTTTATGCTGTAGCGAGCCCGACGGTGGTTGTACGACGCAGACGTCGACGCGCCGCTCGGCCCGCGCTCCGCCGCCGTCGGTGTGCGCGCTGCCGCTGCTCGTACACCGCGATGCGATGTGTCCTTGCTTGCCGCACTTGAAGCACACCAAGGTCTTCGCTGCAGGCTGCTGAGGTGCTGGATTCGACGACGACGTAGACGCCTGAGGTCGTCCTCTTGACTCCGTTGGCTTGCTTCTGCACTCGCTTCTTTTGTGGCCGGTTTTTCCACAGTTGAAGCACTTTATAGTGTTTATTTTTTGCCGCTTGTTATCGTTTGTGCTCGATAATATTTCAGTGGAGCTATTTAACTTCCGCTTTAAATGAGAAAAAGCGTTTAGTTCCTGTTGCAATTTGTCCCTTGTTACAATGTTAGTAGTAAACGCCAAACGTTGTATTCTCGGGTCAAACTGCGATATATGGGCGAGTACTGTAGCTACGGCTATTTCTTCTTTATTCGCATCTTTCCACCGATTAATTAACGACGAAATTAAGCGACTTGCGAACGCGGGTAGGGTTTCTTTCTCGGTCGGTTTTTCGCCGTTTAATTTAATGAGGGTACCTGCTAGTGTCTCGGTCGAAATGAATCTCGTTGTAAAAAGCACTTTGAACTCGCTCCAAGTCATACCCTCATACACTACTTGCGACAACCATGTTGATGCTTCGCCCTTGAGTGCCCTGCTAACCGCCAAAACCAGTCGACTGCCACTCGGTGGATTTTCTGCAAAGCACAAATCTGCCGTCGCGCACCAAGATCTTGCGTCCGTGTCTTGTTTTTCCGGATCAAATGGCGGTAGTTCCTCGCGATATGCCGGTTTCGGTGATTGAAGCGCGGCAATCAAAGCTTGCATGTTTTTGTTCTGCTGTTCGAACATAGCACGCCACATTCTGGTTTCGTTGTCTCGCTGATCCAACACTGATCCCACTTCTGATAACGGTGAAGGCTGATTTTCGTCGGTCATTTTTGAATTTTAACGACTGTGGGCAGTTGTGGGTAATGTTGGAAAACACTTTAGTCCAATCACAAACTATATTCGAAAAGTTAATATTATAATAAGCAATCACTATTAAATCACAGTATCTATATCACTCATTTAGAACGCAGGATGGTTTAGATGCAACCGTCCGCACGCGCCGCTCCCGAGAATTGAAGTGAGTCCTCTCCGCCGCTGGCATTAAATAGTGGCGCGCGCGGTGCACTAACTCCATCGAGCGCCGAGAGATGGCGCTGGCGTTCTGAATAAAACTTGATTTCCGACATATATATAACGGTGAAGGCTGATTTTCGTCGGTCATTTTTGAATTTTAACGACTGTGGGCAGTTGTGGGTAATGTTGGAAAACACTTTAGTCCAATCACAAACTATATTCGAAAAGTTAATATTATAATAAGCAATCACTATTAAATCACAGTATTTATATCACTCAATCTATTTAGAACGCAGGATGGTTTAGATGCAACCGTCCGCACGCGCCGCTCCCGAGAATTTAAGTGAGTCCTCTCCGCCGCTGGCATTAAATAGTGGCGCGCGCGGTGCACTAACTCCATCGAGCGCCGAGAGATGGCGCTGGCGTTCTGAATAAAACTTGATTTCCGACACGGCCGTCCTGATTAGCACACGCCCTCGTGTGATGATTATTCTGAAACAAATAGTACACGCGAGAACTTCGTTTCACTCGGCCATTCCTGACCAGACTCTATATTAAAAAACCAAGCAGTAATCTCAATTGAAATTTATTTTAGCCATACAAATCTTAAAGTCCATCATAGAAATCAAAATCTTACTAATGGTACTAACAGATACAACTGGGCAAGGAACAAATCCATATTAACCATTTCTCAAACTCTACTATGTAGAACACAAACTCTCAAGTAAGATCTCCAACACCACGGCTTCTTTGCCGATCGGCAACAACATTGCCTTCACGTCCTGCGCAAGGACCGTTAACGTACCACTACCATAGAGCATCTAACCCGTGTGCATCACCCGCTGACTGCACATCGTACGGTCCTCAAAGACCTCCGCCAGAATCATACGCGCACCGCGCACCCACGGACTACTTGAGCTACCTCAAGAGAAACCGATTTCCACCGGGCTACGGCTACGTAATAATTACTGGTACGGTCGAATATTGTACGGTCGTTAGAGATATTTACTTGAGTTTTTGTCACGATTATTTACAACTTAAACTTCATCATTATTAGATTCACAAAAATCATCAACTTCAACTTGACCCCTTGGCATCTTTCTTAATCTATCGTGTGCGTATTTATAGGTACGCTTAGAATTTAGTGCTTTAAGTGTGTAACGGTCACCCTCTAAAACTTCTATCACCTTAAACGGACCTTTATATTTCGGATCTAATTTGTTTTGATTTCGTTCCTCGTTCTCTAATAACACAAAGTCACCAACCGCGAAATTTTTAATTTTAGCTTTAGTTTTATCAAATCGGCTTTTATCATATTCCGCACACCTCTTTATATTATCTGACGCGCGTTCACGAACTTCGTCTATATCAACGTCTAGCTCTACAGTATCACTACACATCAACGACAACGGTCTCGCCACTTTACCGATTAGGAGCTCTAGAGGCGAAGCTTGTGTAACTCTATTCACGGTACAATTAATCGCTAGTTGAACTTCGCCAATAGAGTCCTGCCACGATCGGTTATCACTAGCCTCTATCGCAGTCAACATTGACTTCAAGACGCTCATAACACGCTCAACCTGTCCATTAGCGCGTGAAGATCCTGTCGCTATAAGGTGCAAATCAATGTTTTTATTAGCGCAAAAATCACGAAACTCCTTGCTAGCAAAACAACGCCCTTGGTCGGCTATTATGCGAGTCGGAGCACCAAATAGTGAGACACTTTGAGATATAGCATGTAAACTGCTCTTGGTATCAATGTTGGTTGCGTGGTATAGAAGCACATACTTCGTAAACGCGTCTATTATTACAAAAATGTACTCCTTTCTATCATTTTTCCCGCTGAGCTTACCCGTCGCATCTACGTGAATTGTATGCCAGGGGCTCGTGACCTTAGGTATCGGATGAAGCTCGGCTTGAACCTTCCCAGAATGAGCTTTAGCTATTTTACAGGTGACGCAGTTGTCTACAAATTTTCTGACGTAAGTATTTAGTCCCGGAAACCAATAATAATTGAATAACTTTTCAGTCGTCTTATCTGCACCAAGATGTATAATCGAGTCATGAAAATTATTAACTACGGACCATCGGAGAGCGCGAGGTAAGTAAGGTAACCATTTGGACCTACGTTTTCTTTGTATTTTACGGTGTAAGACGCCCGCACGTATTTCGTAAGTTTTAGCTTGTTGCTCATCGAGTTGATTATTCTCTAGATCCGTCATTATTTTAGAAATCTCTACATCTCGTTGTTGTTCGGCTTGGAGCCAATTAGGAGAGAGTTCAGTAACATCAACGCGTTTCGGACTTTCACGAGGCTCTACTGATGTCGACTCAAGCGGGAGAGGGTTTCGCGAGAAGAAATCTACATGACTCATTCTTTTTCCTTCTCTATAAACTACGTTAAAATCAAACGATTGTAGATAAGCCCACCATCTATGTGCTCGGGGAGTTAGTTCCTGTTTGGCTTTAGAAGATTTGAGCGAATTGCAATCTGTAACGACAGTAAATTTTCGGCCATGGACGTATTGCCTAAAATGTTTGATAGAATTAACGACCGCAAGAGTTTCGAGCTCATACGAATGATACTTGCTCTCAGCGGGGGATGTTCTCTTACTGTAGTAGGCTACGACGCAACGCTTACCATCGGGTTTTACTTGAAACAAAATCGCGCCATATCCTAAACTACTCGCGTCCGTATGAAGCTCTACCGAAAGATCTGGGTCAAAAATTGTTAAAACCGGGTCACTAGTTAAAATTGAAACTACCTTTTGACGTATATCCTCGTGTTCCGGTTTCCAAGTTAAGTCACCCTTAAGCGAAGTCAGTCGATACAAAGGTGCCATTATTTTAGAAAAGCTTTGTACAAATTGGCGAAAATAAGATGCGAGCCCTATAAACTGTCGTAATTGAGACACGGTCTGAGGAGGTGGTAAAGCAGTAAGGGCCTCTATTTTCCTACGATTAGGTTTGATCTGTCCAGACTCTACTTCAAATCCCAAGAACTCTACCTTCGTCCTGAGGAAGGAGCATTTCTTCAGATTTAAAGAGAATCCTGCCTTAGTCAAAACTTCCAGAACCGTACGAAGTCTTTGTAAACCTGACTCTACATCAGGTGAAACGATCAAAACATCATCAACGTACACAATTACGTAATCATGAGCTAAATCACCTAAAGCATTCATGATAGATCGTTGAAATACGGAGATCGCATTTTTCAATCCGAACGGCATAGTCAAAAACTCGTATTGACCCTCGGCTGTTATAAAAGCAGTGCTCTCTATCGACTCTACATTTACGGGAATTAAATGAAAACCACTTGCACAATCTAATTTTGAAAAATAATTAGCACCGTGAAGACGCGCGATTTGATCTGAAATAAGGGGAAGGGGGTAACGATCGGAGACGGTATTACTGTTGAGCTCACGGTAATCTATGCACATTCGATAAGAACCGTCTTGTTTTCTAACTAACAAGGCCGGACTTGCAAATGGAGAACAGCTAGGACGGATAATATTCGCATCCAACAATTCTTTTACACGGTCGCGCATAACGCTGCGTTCCTCAGCGGACATCCTATACGGCCGCCGCTGTACCGTGCGATTCGGGTCTATTAATTTTATTTTGAGCTCGCCCGTAGTTACACGACTTGTGGGTAAGCCGGTTATAAAAAAAATCGAAAATAACTCAAGTATTTGCAACACCTTAATTTTATCGTTACTATTCACGTCCGTTACAATAGAATTTAAATCCAACGAAATCACGTCACTACATTCCTGTCGCACCGAATTAACACTGTGAATTTTAGAAAACGAAATGTCTGTCGCCGTCATGTTAACTACAAAACCTAAATTTAAAATCTCGCGTCCTAACATTACGTCACTTTGTAAATAATTATCAGGTAAAACATGCAATAGAAGTTCAAAAGGAAAACCGTTAACCACCACACAACATAAAATCTGTTCTGTACTGAATACTCGTGTTTGACCAATACCGGTCATAGCAATAACATTGTTTATGCGTTTACCGCTAAATTTTGAAGCAAAACTTTCTTTAACTAACGAGCACTCAGCACCAGAATCGTAAGTAAATCGTATTACTTCACCTTTATGCTGTAGCGAGCCCGACGGTGGTTGTACGACGCAGACGTCGACGCGCCGCTCGGCCCGCGCTCCGCCGCCGTCAGTGTGCGCGCTGCCGCTGCTCGTACACCGCGATGCGATGTGTCCTTGCTTGCCGCACTTGAAGCACACCAAGGTCTTCGCTGCAGGTAGCTGAGGTGCTGGATTCGACGACGACGTAGACGCCTGAGGTCGTCCTCTTGACTCCGTTGGCTTGCTTCTGCACTCGCTTCTTTTGTGGCCGGTTTTTCCACAGTTGAAGCACTTTATAGTGTTTATTTTTTGCCGCTTGTTATCGTTTGTGCTCGATAATATTTCAGTGGAGCTATTTAACTTCCGCTTTAAATGAGAAAAAGCGTTTAGTTCCTGTTGCAATTTGTCCCTTGTTACAATGTTAGTAGTAAACGCCAAACGTTGTATTCTCGGATCAAACTGCGATATATGGGCAAGTACTGTAGCTACGGCTATTTCTTCTTTATTCGCATCTTTCCACCGATTAATTAACGACGAAATTAAGCGACTTGCGAACGCGGGTAGGGTTTCCTTCTCGGTCGGTTTTTCGCCGTTTAATTTAATGAGGGTACCTGCTAGTGTCTCGGTCGAAATGAATCTCGTTGTAAAAAGCACTTTGAACTCGCTCCAAGTCATACCCTCATAAACTACTTGTGACAACCATGTTGATGCTTCGCCCTTGAGTGCCCTGCTAACCGCCAAAACCAGTCGACTGCCACTCGGTGGATTTTCTGCAAAGCACAAATCTGCCGTCGCGCACCAAGATCTTGCGTCCGTGTCTTGTTTTTCCGGATCAAATGGCGGTAGTTCCTCGCGATATGCCGGTTTCGGTGATTGAAGCGCGGCAATCAAAGCTTGCATGTTTTTGTTCTGCTGTTCGAACATAGCACGCCACATTCTGGTTTCGTTGTCTCGCTGATCCAACACTGATCCCAATTCTGATAACGGTGAAGGCTGATTTTCGTCGGTCATTTTTGAATTTTAACGACTGTGGGCAGTTGTGGGTAATGTTGGAAAACACTTTAGTCCAATCACAAACTATATTCGAAAAGTTAATATTATAATAAGCAATCACTATTAAATCACAGTATTTATATCACTCAATCTATTTAGAACGCAGGATGGTTTAGATGCAACCGTCCGCACGCGCCGCTCCCGAGAATTTAAGTGAGTCCTCTCCGCCGCTGGCATTAAATAGTGGCGCGCGCGGTGCACTAACTCCATCGAGCGCCGAGAGATGGCGCTGGCGTTCTGAATAAAACTTGATTTCCGACATATATATATATATATATATATATATATATATATATATTATATATATATATATATATATATATATATATATATATATATATATATATATATATATATATATAAAACTTACAACTAAGAAATCTCTAGATTTCGTTTATTTTCAGAAATAAAAACATATCAAAATGACTACATCCCATCCCAAACCCAATGCATCGCAGAAAGGCCAACAATTTCTAGAATCTAAAGGAACACGTCTAACAATATTTGTCGTGTTCTTCGGCCATGTTGAAGAACATAAGGCCGAGGAGCGGCGGCCGGACCAATCATGGCGCATGTATCGAGTCTTTGTTATATAAATTGACTCCAGCTTCTTAATTGGATATTGTCTTACAATTTAGGTCCCGACGACAGCGTACTGCAGACGTAAACTAAACACAGCTCTCTCAATTACCGACTCCACAAACTTACAATGTTATTTGCAATAACATTTCTATGTTTTATCTGGGTGTCCTAATATAATATGAGATATAGTTCCAATGAATAATAATAATTAAGCGCTTTATAAAAACCGGCCAAGTGCGTGTCGGGCCACGCGCAATATAGAGTTCCGTTGTTGGGTAGTACCGCTAGTTTTTTTTTCAATTTTTGTATGGTCAATGAACGCACATTTATAACGTGTTTTACACTACTAACAGCATCATCTCAGTTACTTTCAAAGGAATTTGGACGAAAAGTTCCTTTATACTTCGCCGAATACATTTTTTTAGTTGATCGACTATTACTCAATAACTTATTAAGTTTTCTTAGCCGTGATAGTTTTACTTTTAAATTCAGCATATTTCCTACACCCGTTAATTTTTTACATTTCCAGAAGCAACCCTTTAACTGGTAGAAGAGGGGACACTGGACTCACGATTTTTTCCACAAAAAACTTGATATTTCACAAACAGATCCCTAAATCGTAAAATGATCTATGAATACTCATAATATTTTTAAAAAAACTATCCAACGACATCCTACAGGATGGGGTGGACGTGAAATAAGTACGCGTAGTAGGTGGGTACCATAAAAAAAGATTTTTTTAAAGATATTATGCACTATTTTGTCGGCATCCTTAATATATAATGCATTCATGCCAAATTACAGCTTTGTAAATCCTATAGTCTCTGAGCAAAACTGCGGATAGACAGACAGACAGACAGACAGACGGATAGACGGACAGACGGACGGACATACTGAAACTATGAGGGTTCCTTATTGACTACGGGACCCAAAAAATGTAGAAACTTAAACGTGCCTTATTAAATCTACACACATTTGCAAAAACACGTTAATGTTTTTTAAAAGAACAATAACACTTTAGACATCGAACTCATCTTAGCCTTAATAAAGTCCCGTTTATTACACTACGAAACTCATTAAAGTATGACCGCGCTGCGCTCTGCACTACCCGGTAAAAGCAAACATATCGGGGCCAGATAGAGTCATTAGAAAATTAAATTAGTGCTCGTATGATACCGTGATCATTATAACAATAGGCGGGCGAGCGCGGGGGTGCGGCGGGTGGTGCGCGCGGAGGGGTGAGGGGTATGTTGCGGTGAGTGACGTTAATTAATAACGTCTGTCTCACGAGCGCTAACGACGCCGTCACGACTACATTATTTAGCCACCTGATTAGTTCGCAGGAGCCGCCGCCCGCCGCCGCCCGCCGCCCGCCGCCCGCCGCACCGCTAATTAGAGAGCTCGAGTACGAGTACGAGTTGGTTAAATTTGATCACCGGCTGCATTGTCTCTAATGGGACCCTCCGATTGATGACTCCCTCTAATTGCCCTCAGCTCGCGCGGCTCGGCCGATACATAATATATAGAAGGTAAACCTGCACACCGTGAACCGTTTTCACGAGCCGGTGCTTCCGTCAACAGAACTCAATTTCTGGTTTTATTTCTATTCTATTATTAAAGCGTTTAATTTAGGGCAACAGTTTTACACACAAAACGATCAAAACGCAATCTCCCCGCTGGCGGAATAGGATAGGAAACCTATTCGAAATTGATATGGGTGGAGCGCACGGGCGCATTGCCGCGTCGCGCCTATGCAGCCTCGTAAACGGTGCCCGCCCGCGCCGCAACGACGTAAGTTTGCGGGGGTCCGACACTAAAAACGGAGCTCTACCCGCTTCAACATACGGTCGAAAGTCTGTCCCCGTGGACCGCGCTAGGTAGACGGACGAATTTTGTTAATAAATAAACGCAGTGTCCAGCGTCCGACTGGCCGTCAGAAATAGTAAAAAAATCGCGGGTGAAAATTTGGCGCAAGTATGACAGCGGAAGCCGGCGTGACGTACACAAATCATTATTCGATAGCCACTACTGTCAAAGGAATTTTTAATATTACTAGCCGAGATTCAGTCAGCGAGTTTAACTCGTCATGGCGGGATTCAGAAGTGGGATTATACTTCGATTTCCCGCGCAGAACGATTTTGACAATTTAAGTATACGCGTCTGCTGCGTCTCCTATTTTTACACTTTTGCAACCAGCATAAGTGCTCTACATTTTTCATTCGCTGTGTGAATAAATATTTTGCTAATTTAGAGTCTTATACAATATCCATATTTGATATTGCTCGTCATCCTTATATTCTATATTCTATAGTAACCAAAACCCGACGTTTCTGACGTGGGAGAGCCATGCTTCGGCACGAATGGGCTGGCTCGACCGGAGAGATACCACGTCCTCACAGAAAACCGGCGTGAAACAGCGCTTCCGCTGTGTTTCGCCGAGTAAGTGAGTTTACCGGAGGCCCAACCCCCTACCCTTTTCCTTTCCCTACCCTCCCCTATTTCCTTCCGTCCCCACCCCTATTCCCTTCCGTACCCTCCCCTATTCCCTTCCCTACCCTCCCCTATTACCCCTTAGAAGGCCGGCAACGCACCTGCAGCTCTTCTGATGCTGCGAGTGTCCATGGGCGACGGAAGTTGCTTACCATCAGGTGACCCGTTTGCTCGTTTGCCCCCTCATTTCATAAAAAAAAAAAAAAACCCATGTAAGCTCTACATTCATCTCCAGATCATATTTTGGCCTCGAGTATATTGGGCATTCTATTAGAAAATAGGACTACAAATAATTAATGTTAATAGCATAAAGATAATTGTAAAAGATAAGAAAAATAGGGAAGAATTTTTGCTATATTGTGTTAAAATAATAAAAGGAGTAAATAATATCAATAGAACAGAAAACATAAATAGAAGATAATTGTGTAGACATACACCGTATAAATTGAAGTAAGAACATAAATCCCTCGAGTAAAAATCAGGGACAAGAGCATTATTTGAAAAAAAGCTCTACATTTTTTCAATAATTATTACCCAAAGATTTCATACCGATTTCGAAATCAAGAGTGTGTTATATTATGCTATTAGCGAGTGGGGTAAGGCATTGATCAAATCGTATCAATTAAGGGGAGCTGCGGCGGAGCCGGGGCGCTAACTAGTTATATAATTAACCTCACGCGTTAACCTCGAGAGCTGTGACTTACACGCCGCGCGGTACAGACAGACAAAACTTATTAGATACTATTGCAATCTTGACATTCAGGTAAAACGCATTATAGTTAGGTCACAATAGACATAACTACCAGTAGTTCGACTGCAAAGAAACGGACAGGTTTCAATATCTGTCAAATTCGTCGGGTTTCACTAGGATTATGAACGGAATGTGCCTCGCGCTGGCTGATATAAGTAATTTATTTTTAAATATTTAAAATAAAGATTTCAAAATTGGATTTTGACAATTTTAATCGCAAGTGCCAAAACATTTGTGTTTCCAACAAAACGACCAAAGAGGAACACGTCCAGCGAATATGTCATAGTTTTAAAGTCGTAGGTAACAAGTTAACAACCCTACCGGCGATTTTCGTCATAATACGTCAAACTTAAAAATTTCAACATCAGTTCTAAGTCGGCATACTCTATAATTCTGTCTACTCTGGTTAGGTAGAGCTTGTCTAACTTAAAATGACGCGCCCCTCTCTCGTATTCACAGTACACATTTTTTCATTTATATCAACTAGTGAATAAATAAATCGTGGTGGGGCGCGTCATTTCAAATTAGACAAGCTCTACTACGTCTAATTATGAGATTTATTATTTTTAGGACCTGTTTCACCACTTCCTGATAAAGTCCCGGATAGGCTATCCACAACTTATCTGACAGATTCTCCATACTCTATCTGTCAAGTTGTGGATTGCCTATCCGTAGACCGTAACTTATCAGGAAGTGGTGAAACAGCCCCTTAATCTCTAAAGTACAATCGGATTTTTTTAATTAGTTGTTTAAGTACAATATAGCTAACTTCTTCAAATTAAAATTAAATTATATAAGTCATAAATCCAGTAATAAAATTAATTGACAGCCACATCACCACATGGTGCGTCTACAAGTACATTTATCCAATTAAAATTAGGAGAGTGTTAATGATGTAAAATGTAGTCGTAATTAAGCTTCTGTTTGTGCTACAATTAATTAAAGAATATTTCCTGTGTCCAATTTACATCATTAAAAATAAAATTCAACATTTTTATTGTTTATACTAATAAAATAAAATAGTCTAATTTTTTTAAATTATAACAGTACTGGTTTTTTAAAAATTCTTCGTGAGGTACAATAAGTAAATATCACGTATGATATTTTTCTTGCTGTTCCCTAAAAAAGCGCTAACTAATATGTATTAAGAAACATAACAAGTTTTGTTGTATTTGTTCTGCAGTCGCTACGCGTCTTTAAATCATCGATATGTAAATCGATGTTTCGACTCTCTAGATGATAATTTAATTCCCTCGTCTGCCTTAATTGCTATTTATGTTCATTAATAACGAAAAAGCTGTCCGTTTATTGATATAAGGAAATTAAAGTCGAAATAAATCGCGTCGAATATCACCATAAAGCTGATAATTGTATTTAATGACTCGCTGTATTGTGTTGTCCGTGTCCAATATAATTAAAATATTGTAAGATAATGCCTACTGTTTTTTGCGATCAGTATCTTCAATATTGATTTCCTTAATTAAGTTTTGTTTTTGTAAGTGATATTTTATGATAATTTTACTTTTTAAACTGATGCTTTAATTAAAAAATCTGTATTTAGCAGTAACTCATCGATTAAGTCCTTCAGATTCAGAATCTCTTGGAACAATAATTTATAATGCTAAAAGTTTGTCTAATCGAGTCTAATCGAAAGCACTACGAATCTAATATTCATATTTCAGGATGATGTAAAATAATGATGAAAATTACAATAAAGCGTCTGGCTTTTATTAAGATATAAATACTTGTAAAACATCGGGTCGGTGTGAAAAATAGATTTTTCACATTTTTTATGAGTAATATATTAATGTTAGTATTATATGTAGCCTCCCCCTGGCGGCGCAGTCGGTAAACAAACGTTTACGAGCTTTTTACGAGCCCCGCGGTATTTCGGGCAGCACGCGCGTCTTTACGACATAATGAATTCGTTGATGAACTGTTCGCTGACCGCCACTCGCCGCTCGTCGCTCGTCTAGTCGTCTACTCCATCGCTTGTCGCCAGACGCTCGTCTAGGCGCCCACTTCGTCGCTCTTCTGATCGCAAACTTCGTCGCTCGTCGGGGACCCCTCTCGCACGCGCTAATGAGATAATTACGACAATGCTCAAAATTCACTAGTTTTTACGATTGCACTTAGATTTCTACGAGCAGCCTCGACTAGTCTCTATCTTATATACTTGGTTGTCAATAATTGAGTCCTAAACATAATCCTAGCGAGCGAAGAATCTTTAATAGCCGGAGCCGAGTCAATTATGGGATCGCGTCGATATAAAACTCGATAACGAGTTGACTTTTCTAAATAGTGATAGTGTGAAATCGTTTAATAAGTAGCAGAAGTCCAAATTGCCTCCTCCGCAGGTCGCAAGTTTTAATGAGGCGAAATTCCCGGCTCGGGCGAGTCGCCGTCAACGCAACCTGTTCGTTAGTGCAAAAACCCCGGACACGCTAGCGCGCGATTAAAGCACCCTGGGCCGACCGGGCTGGTTAAAGGGTGGTTCTGTTTGGCCATTTTCGGATGTTTACGAAAAATAGCAGTAGATTCGTAAAGATTATGGTAGAATGATTTGATTCAGACATTATGTAAGAATCCTAAATATTATGGTAGAATTTGATTGAGACATAATGTCCCGAAGTTCGTTTATCGCGAGGTATCCATACAAGTTTCCGGTAGAAATACAAACCATCATTCGACCATGGTGAAAAATTTCAAATTTTAACCAAATCGATACCTGCTACAGCCAATAGATAACAGGCAGAAAAACGTCATTTGAATATCTATCCGATATTAGTATTAATTCAGATAATCCGGTTCCACACATACAATTTTGGTAACTATCCAGCCATTTAGCCGGTATGTTCCAGGCCTAAGCCGAAAGTTCTCGTTTGTGTCTGGTTGTCACATTAGCGGATATCTGCGGCTAACTTCGGCCACGTTAATGATGTGGACGGGCCGTCTATTACGGGGGAAAAACTCTTTGTGTCGCGTCCGCGCCCCGTCTCATGATCCGCGCTTCTTATGGCCCGACCCAATTTAAAACGATCCCACTTTTTCGACTGTTTTGTTTCTAGATAATTGGCACGAGCGCCTTTTTGTTTACAGCCGGGTAATCGAGTAAATTAATATTATGATATCTGCGAGACGTTTATTGACATTTACAATATTATGAGTGACATGCTGCTAAGTTGTTTATCTTGGTCCTTGGACGTTCGGACCGGATCAGCATTTTTAGATTGTATCATTCGTCAATATTTAAATTGCTCGGATCGACAATAATTACATCTCATCATATCTGCATACGTTTCATAGCTATTCATTGTCTGCTGAAACAAGCTCTACCGCGTAACTTATCACTAAATAAAAACGTTAATAAAATCGTGGCTAAACCCTTACGAATAATTCGAGGAGTAAGATAATTAAGATTTAAATCAGTACGAAAATAAAGGAATTATTAGAAAACAATCCGTTCGGGGTGAGGGGGTGTAATTAGGGACGGGGGGCGAGGGGGCGGGGGTAATGAGGCGATCGCCGGCCCGATATAACGAGGGCTATTGCCGCGGCGGTGAGACACAGTATAATTGGCATACAGTAGTGTGAGCTGCGTCCTTGAAGTCAATTTCGCTGAACGTACGGCACGCGCACGACGTGCCCCTGCGTACTTTTGCATCTTATGTTATCTAATCACAAGCGTGATGTCGGGCAGTTTAGGTTACGGCTCTAAGCTAAGTTGCGATTTGCGAGGTATATGTTTTAGATTAAATAAAATCGAGAACTAGGTTAAGCAAATTGAGCTATTGGTTTTCACAAAAAAAAATCCTCGCACCTCGCAACGCAGCAGCTCCACTGGAAACGCACCCTTACCCCAACCCGCCTGCAAGAAGCTATACCGTATTCAATTATGCTGTGGCATTAGCGCGGCGAGTCGACCGCGCGAGGTCTGCCGGCAACCGTTTGAGTTCCGCGATTAAGGAGTTTAATTAGATCGTTGTTTACAACCTCATTAAGGTGCGGCCGAGGTATTTATGAACGGTGAAAAATTACTTTCGTGATTTCAGATACGATCGGGCTATTTGTTTTGTTATCCTTGGTATCACTCGTTTAATGGATCAGAAGTGTTAGGATACTTTGAAGAGATAACAATGATTTAATGTAATTTGTTAATCGGCCTACAGGCAGGAAAACTAATTTTATCATATTTTGACATTTGAGATAACCCTGAAATGAATTACTATTCATGAACTAGTCAGTCCTAGGTCGATTGAGAACTCTTTTAATTATTAATAACAGTTATTTAAACTACAGTCTACACTATAAATTTTGTGTTAAGTATAATATACTTATTATAGTACTTTTTTTAGATATCCAATAATAAAGAAAAGAGTGCAGGGCTAGTGTAATTTTCTTAAAAAGAGTTTTGTCCTTTATCTGTTACTTTCGAAAATAACTGTATCACGTAAATCTTTCTATAAACAAGAGGGCTAACAATTAACATAATAGCGAAATAAGAGATACAATAGAATCCTTTATTACAAGACGATTAATGCGTGATGGGTATTCGCACCACCAGATATGTACCATGAACCAATTTTTCCCCCAATTAACGTTCCTTACTAGTTATGTTCGATGTAAATCTAGACAAAGATACAATTAAACGGCGATAGAGATTTAAATTGTCCGGTCCGCAAGAGGGTGGCGGTCTGGCGGAGCACCTGATAGTTTTCGGCGTCCGACCCAGCCGGGCCAATTACTGGCCCTTCGCCCTAAACACGGCCAGACGGCGCGGACTCACACTCATTAATGTTGCACGTAGAAATATCCGCCCGCACCCTTACCGCTCAAAACGACCTCTGTGCGTCAGCGAATTTATGGACGCACGCAATTATTCAGCATCACGCGGGCCGCGATGATGAAGCCGCCTCGTCTCCGTCCCATCCATCTTCGGGCTAACAAGACACGTGAGCAGTCAAAAACAATCGATATAAAGTTCCGAGCTGAAACGCCGATTAGACTGTGCACGGACAAAAGTGCCCTATTAGAATAGATGAAGAGGTCGTTTCTGCGTGCGCCCGGCTGCAAATGTCGCAGATCGCGTCTCGCGATAAGATCGCGGCCGGCACCCCCTTATTTATTTAATCGGGCTGAGCGACGGACAATGAGGTATTGTGGTGGCCGTCCGTCCGACGGCCCGGCTGATCGGAGTGACCGTGTGTAGCGCGCCTAACGTCGTCCTTCAATTAAAATCACCGCTCGAAATAAGATTAATTGAGATCGATCACCCGACGATTGACATTAACAACTAACAATGTCTTGCGTCCGGTTCCGTGTTACTATTGCTTCATTGTTCCAACTCAATCGTATTATTGATATCTCTATCGAAGATTAGTGGTGCTAATTCAAGATTATCTCCCAATTGAAAATAACCTGTTTTATATTTCAACCCAATCCATACAGAAAATGATATAATATATCGTTGCTAATTGCTATATTAAATAACCTTTTCCTTATTAATTCTTTGTCTTGATATTCTCATTTAATTATTATGATTGCGAGCGAGAACCGACATCTCGGAGATAATTAAAATGTTTCATTCGCAGATATAGCATCGCGACGCGCCCTCATAGAGTACATATTTCATTAATTTGCTAATGATTATAATTATTTTTACGTCGACGTAACTCGGTGACCTTTAACGTCGGCGACGTGAACGAGTTCGATGGCTAATCACGGCGGCGACAAAAAATGTTTAATTAAAAAGATTGATGCTTACCGGTAAAGCGGGGCACCAGAAGTACAGTCGAGTTGCAAACTTATCTAATTAGTCGGCGGGCGCAGGGCCCCCGCGACCCCCGGGGCCCCGGCGGGCGGGGCGGGCCCCGGCCGGCAGACGGGGGCAATTAGCGGTGATAGTCGATTAGCTCATCGTGTGAGCGCGGCTTTTGACAAATGTTACGACTAATAAATTATGATTATTTACGAGCGTTACAAGTAATTGGTGTAATTAATACGCGGCCAATTAAATCTGACGCGTGCGATCGCTCGCTAGTCGCTGCTATTGAATGTAGACTGTAGAGTCGTGTAGATAATGCAGTGTCGACGTCGCGTTGTGCGCGCGACTGTTGTCGTCTTTTTGTTCATGTAAAGTGTTAATAAGGCGGGCTCGCGGCGCAAAAACCCCGCAGTAAGCGGCTCATTAAAAATTTGCATTAATTTAAAACAATGATCAAACACGAGTCGAACGGAAACTGATTTTTTGCGTAAAGTGCGCCCTCCACTTAGGTGTATCATTAAAATTCACCGCGAGATGTTGGAAAATTAACCGAGTTAACGAGTTGCCACTACAACTTTTAAATAGAGCCTAATGATGTATCTTGAGTATTTTAATTGCTGATTTTTTGCTATCCTAGAGCTGGTTCTCGGTGAGTTGAAAGAGGTGTTTAGTGCGGAACTCTTACAATGTTAACCTCCATTGCAATAGTCTTAATAATTCTTACGGATTGCTTTAGTTTTAATAATAATTACTACATTTTATTCCTACATTAAAATTTAAAATGTGTGGTGGTACCCACAATTCGCCTATAGGTATTACTAGACGTTCCGCGCGGCTTCGCCCGCGTAAATTAGATATTTCACATACAAATAATTAGTCCATAAAAAATAGCCTATGGGCTATATGTGGTCTACTTCTTATATGTGCCAAATAACAGAAAAATTGCTTCAGTAGTTCGTGAGATAAGCCCTTTCACACATATGCCGCGTTGCCGAGATCGCACCAAAACCCTGTTTTTTTACTTAACTTAGTTAAAAATTGTCCTTAAAAAAATTAAAACGAGGAATATGTAATTTATGATAATTATTGTTGATCAATTGGCGTGTGTTTCGAATAAAAGTATTTTGTAAATACTAAGGAGATGCTGAATGTATGCTTGAATTTTAATAAATTGGTTTTACTTTGGAAGCTGATATCATGAGTACCTATCTATAATAAACAAAAATAGAAAATTTAAAACGGGGAAAGGAATGTTGATATACTGAAGATTATTGCTGTATTTTTATCATAACTTTGTAGCTTTCAAATTAGGCTTTAAATACGGTAAATTACGGAATCTCCGTAGGGAAGGCCCTTGAGGCCCAGTAGTCCCTAAAATTAGCAGGTCGATGTCTGTCAGTACGAATATCGACGTAAAGGACATTAAAATAACATTCATATCAGCGTGCCTCGATAATAGGAAATAGGAGAAAAAACCTTTTTTTTTTAGTATTATACAAATCAAATATATCAAATCGTTTAGGTTAGGTTACGACAAATGTACTACATTTTTTGTTTTTTCTAGAAAGTGTGTAATTTAGCCATAAAACGATTTGATTATGAAAAACAGCGTTATAACACTCATCTTTGAAATTTTTTTTCTATCGAGCAGAATTTATCAAATTGTGTACTGATATACCTTTGCGTATAGGAAATTTTCTCAATTTTAAAACGGTACTTTTTTATACTTAAATAATGACATTTCCTTTACAAAAAACATTATTTAAGAAAAACAGTTTACGTATTTGCGACAACCACAGCGCCTTAAGGGCTGCTATGATCTAGTTGTTGCAGGCATGATATTGGCTAAACCTAGTATAGCTTGGTTGGACCTACTTCTAGCCGATATAGCTAGAACAAGTTTTACCAGGAAACAATCGGTTGATTCTAGATTTAACCAATTGCCAGGTACACATAGTTCTCACTGGCTAAAACCTGACTAACCGCACTTGTCCTCGGCGTAACTTATTATTATATACGTACACGAGCTTTTGCTCGCGGCTTCGCTCGGGTTAAGAAGTATTATAATATACAAACTTTCATCCCTTATTTGAACCCCTTGGGATTGGAATTTATCAAAATCCTTTCTTAGCGGATGCCTACGTCATAACATCTACCTGCATGCCAAATTTCAGCCCGATCCGTCCAGTGGTTTGGGCTGTGCGTTGATAGACCACTATGTCAATCAGTCAGTCACCTTTGAGTTTTATATATATATATAGACAATAATATAATATGTAAATAGTAAACTGACAAACCCTAACAAGTCATATTTTTTCAAGGTGACACTAACATTGAGTGTGTAAGCGAAGCCGCACGGAGCATGTAGCAATTAATATTCCATCACACTCTCATCATACGTCACCAGTAATAAGCAAAGTTTATATTGTCTCGCTCCTATTCGGAAGATTGATTAGTAAAAGTTTATTAATAAAGTCAGCCCGTAATACTGAGATAATTAATTCTTAGCAAGTTAATTGATAAATTAACATTAATTACGAAAGTTCCCGCCTGCTCCGGCGCGCTGTTTTATTCGAATATCGACGTTAGAGATCCCTACTTTATTTCTGTTTTTCTATTACTGAGAAATTAATTATATTTAAGAAATTCTTATGCTCTAATTGTACTTTAAATTACGTAGATATTTTTATGTCTAAAATATTCTCCTTCGTTATACAGTACAAAACAATTGTAAGGGCCTGTTTCACTACTTTCTGATAAGGCTATCCACCAATTAACTTGACAGATCAATTAGTATGGAGAATCTGTCAAAAAAGTTGTGAATAGCCTATTAGGCACTTTATCAGAAAGTGGTGAAACAGGCCTTTAAGTGTATGATAGATAATATAATTAAGCATTTAGATGTAGATCATTTTTTTTTAACTTCAATCAAAAAACTTATTTGCCTCTATGTACTTTCATGTTTCCTATGTTGATCATCTATTTTAACATAATAAGTGTAACTACTGATTGTGCATAATAAAGTTACGCTTCATTCAATCAGTAAGTTTTTGACTCTAATCGTGATACTTAAAAATTAAGGCGTCGATTCAATAAACGTAGAGGCGTGAACTACGGGGTAGAAGTTGACCCTACAGTCTCTCCATAGCATAATACTTATACAGTAGCGTAACTTAGTCGAGGTCTGGGGTTCGAACATTTTTGTGTGGAGCCTGGCATATCTAGCCCTTTTGATTATAATGATTTTGATTAATATGAAATGTTATATAACACGGTATCCTAAAGTGTCTCGTTTTCGAGATATTTGGAAGTAAAGATAGCCATTTGTGTCCTTTCTACTCATTTGGCGATCTTTACTTCTAAATATTTCGGAAACGTGACACTTTAGGATACCATGTTAAGTATATAACATTTTTTGTTTGTATAAGTGTCCTCTATCCAAATATACGACTTTTATCGTGCTCGGAAAAAAATCAAGATAACCGGCTAGATATGCCACAAAGGTTCGTACCCCTTTTTTTCCTCATAGAGACAAGTTTTGCATTCGCGCAATATTTTACAGCATTACTACGGATCTCTACTGTTATCTGAAATCACGCATATAATATGTGTGCGTGCGTCTGATTCGTGGTCTACTACGATGAACTACTGTATGTTACTACACTGCCGCAGAGCGTCCACTCGACGTCTAACGAAGGGCTCGCCTTAATTAGTTTCCAGCCTGACTTTGTTTTTCTCGGATAATTTTTAATTAAACGCTTGATTAAAATGAAAGTTTAGGTAAGTAGCGAGTAATCGGGCGGAGTTAGTGAATTGGTTGCGCCGAGGGACTTAATTAAAAATCGCCGATCGTGTGGGGCTCGGAGTTGAACTTGTGTTGTTTTACTACCTGTGTACCTGTACCTGTGTCAATTTGAATACGAGATTGCTCCCCGATATCGTTTCCTGAATATTTATAGTGGAGTTTTTTCGTAAAGTTTCTTGTTTTGACATTATAGGTCTACAATGCTGTTTTGTAACCAAAATAAGAAATAATACCTAATTAGTATAATATAATAGCTCCCGCACCGGTTTCGGTGACGGTGGCCGGTTTCATTGAAACCAGGCCAGATACGCAGGAGTAATTTTATAGTGCCCAAGTGTGTGCGCAGTACACAAGAGCACTCTCTATTCCTTCACTCTCATAACCCAGTGGGACGGAAGACCGACACGACCAGCAAGAGATCAGGCGCAGAACCGACTTTTTACATGCCCATCCGATCCCGATCATCTTACTTGTCAGACAATCAGGTGATCAGCCTGCATTGTTCTAACCAAACTTGGAAATAACATGTTTCCAACGCGGGAATCGAACCCACGACCTCCAAGTCAAGAACCGCGCTCTATACCACTAAACCACGGAGGCGTTCAGGCTGCTAATTAGTATAGTCACAGTATAAATAGCAATAGGTATATATTTGTATAGTGTCCTCTGAGAGACAGCTGTTTATTCGATTTTATTGACAAGACATGAGTATAACTCATGTCTTGTCAATAAAATCAAATACCTTGTCATTATGCAAAAACAAGGCTGGTGTCACTTTGAGCAACAGCTGCTTTGCTACCTCGGCCCTTCTCTAGAGGAAGTGTGAGGTTGGGGTGGGATCGGTGAACGTTCCTTGACCATAACTTTTAAGTTTAAACATTTGCAATAATCATAACTTACACAATTTATAATTACTAGCTATTTGACCGAGCTTTGCTCGGTATTCGATAAAACACGAATAAAATGACATTTTCTAAGAATGATTCCTAGCTAGATCGATTTATGGCCCCCGAAACCCCCTATATACTAAATTTCATGAAAATCGTTGGAGTCGATTCCGAGATTCCAATTATACAGGGTGTAACAAAAACAAGTGATAATACTTTAGGGTGTGTACGTGTTCCTTGTAGAGAGTTCACCGTGTAAGTAGCAGCGCTGGAAGACCAAAATTTTTTTTCACTTTCGTATGGGGAAACTCGTGACGCTCGGGCCCTTACCCATACAAAAGTGAAAAAAAATTTTGGTCTTTCAGCGCTGCTACTTTCACAGTGAACTCTCTGCAAGGAACACGTAGACACCCTAAAGTATTATCACTTATTTTTGTTACACACTGTATATTTATACATATACAAGAATTTCTCGTTTAAAGATATAAGAATATTATCATACAACATCCTTATTTTATATAATATAGATATCCTGTATTCCAAAACTCATGTGAATTCCTTGTGCTCTTACATCTATAACTAAAAACGTAGAACGGTAACAAAACCGTAACAAAATGATGAATGTACTTTTTCATTTACAAAACTATTCGGCAGATGTCCGCTTCGCTCAGCTCGGTTACCGTACACCTCCTTTTATTACCGAACTTGCCAACTATTAATTACTCATAGTTCATTTTCCATATCAACTCAATAATGAGGTTTTAGTCTTAAAAAATGAAATTAAGGACCTTGGAGTAATCATTGATAATAAATTAATTTTTGACCAGCACATAGATCACATCGTGAGCAAGGCATCTAAGGCTTTGGGATTTATCATTAGATCAAGCAAGAATTTTAAATCTATTAAAACCCTAAAAATTCTATACTGCTCATATGTGCGCAGTCTTCTGGAATACTGTTCTGAGGTTTGGAATCCCACCTATGATATTTACAATACTAGGATCGAATCTGTGCAAAAACGTTTCTTGAAATTTCTACAATTTAAATGCAATATTATCCTTCCAGACTATGAATCAAGGTGCAAAAAGTTTCATTTCCTCCCATTATACTATCGTAGAAGAATCTCTGACATTGCATTCTCTTGTAAGGTAATTAATAGTACTGTAGATGTCCCTCAGCTACTGAGTAAATATGACTTTAACGTTCCTTCTAGATTCCTCCGTAACCATGTACCATTTCATGTGCAACCCTACAATACATACTATCGTCGTAACTCGTTTATATGTAGATCAAGCATTCAATTTAATACATTTTTAAGTGAAAATCAACATGAGGATGTATTTTCATTAAAGCCTAAGAAAATACGAAATATTCTAACTAAAGCATATTTCACCTCTAAATAGAAAATGTTATAGAATATTAATAATACAAATCATGGATCGGATCATAGGTAATTCTATCATCTGTTATTAAATCTTTAATTCGTATTTAATTTTTAATTCAGTTTCATATTACAGAGTGGGTTTGTATTTGCGGTGGCATATTATTTAATATTACTTTCTACTTTATGACTAAATTAAAATTTTCAACATCTAATCTTTGGTGATGTTATAATAATTATAGAAATAGGTAGGTATATTGTATTATTGTAATTGCTGTTTCACATCTAGCTTCTTTAAATTACTATTCATAAGTGGAAACTTGTAATTGGCATTCAAAATTCATATTTAAATAATTAATGTTATTGTTAGTATGCTGTAAGTTTTCCGAATAAAATAAAATAAAATAAAATTATCTGAGGCTTCGTTTATCCGAAAAAGAATTTTATGTTTTAAGTGAGTGGGCAAGGGTTGTGCTTGTGATATGTGATTTACAGACTGTCAAATTGTAATCGTAAGAATGTACTCACTTACTACTTTCTTTGGGACCGGAGTCCGGACGCTCTAAACTTTAAGCCTTGTCACATAATATTTTGAGCTTGAGACGAATCTTAAAATTGATTTCAAGCAATCAAGTTTTTAAATTTTATGGTAAATGGTTATGTTTTATTATAAGTATTAATGTTTTCTAATTACATAGTGTTAAAAATAGCATTAGAGCCTTATGTGGAAAACCAACTATCCTCCTTGTCTGAAAGAATCAATACCTTAAGCATCATTGCTGATAGTGATGTCTAACCTTCAATAAGCTCCCTTTTGGACACCAATATCCAAAGTCCAAACACACATGCGTCACTTCACGCCGATTTTCGGCGAGGCCATTCCCTCCAAACGCATTGTCGTCATGCGGTCTGTGGAGTAGGACGCGTCATTAGCAAATTCTTGGCTCGTCGCCGCTAACGAGTGTTGCTAACGACGCGCTAACTTGATACACTGTCCTGCCTCTAAGCTGGGCGGACCACACGAAAGGTACGGATTTGGGACTTTTCAGCGCTGGGCTGCGTTAAAGTTTAACATGGTTGATGATCTTCCTCTGGTTTTTACACGTAATAAAGAAGGCATAATCTCATGAATAGTGACGCTTACGTTACATAGAACATACATTCCTTTCCACAAAATATGATTATACAAACAAAATTCAAATCCTTTCAATAATTTGATTTTTTAAGTAAATATTATTTAACATCACTAATTTAGACTTACCTTTTGAAAATACTTAAATCACTCATATAATCTAGACCCACGTAACATTCTTTTACAATTTCTAAGTGTTTTACTAGGCCAATTGTCGCCCTATTCCCTATAATCCCTCACGTGTGGCTACTATAGCATGCATTGTGATTATAACGACACCCGATAACACGCCGCTTTACGACACACTAACTAGCGTAACAACCTTTGTGCTTTTTACAGCACACACAAGTACACACTACATAGTGCACACAACTACAGAATGCACACAAGTACACAATGCACACGAGTGCACCGAGCACACTAAAGTAAACACTGCACACAACCGACAACGTCGTGCATAACACGAGCAATCTAAATATCTTCTTAATTAAACGCTTACTTTAATGAATGCACAACATAATTAAAATGGTGATTTAAGGATATGCACAAAGTTCAGGTCACTAATTAATTGCACGTAATATATTCATCAGTGCTAACAATAAGCGAAGAAACTTCTTTAGGTACTTTTAATTAAGTAGATCTATTATATTATTTTAATAACTGAAAAAACTCAACATTTTATGTATTTTTCAATTCTTTAAACATATTTTGGTAACAAAAATTGTTCATTTGGATTTATAAACATAAACTTTCTCCAAGAACAAAATATTCTCAATGAGGTACAAAAAAATATAAATATAATAATTATCATTATGAAACTTTGTGTTCACTGCCCAATTAGAAAATCGGATAGTTAAGGATGGATTGAAATAAGATTATTAAACATTTAGAAAGGACACCGTGTAATCAATTAAGACAACGTCACCTCCAACATCAGGATAAAGAATAGGTTAATAAGAAAATTGGCGGTAGCCACCCGGGTGCCCCCCTTCCTACCGAGAGGGAGGGGAGGTGGATCTGAGACGGATCGCTTCGATACGGGACTTGTTGCTTCGCTCGCGGACCCCGAGACACAAATAGCCCCATTACCTCATTATCATTGCTTCGCTTCGCATTGAGTATCGACTTCGGTGATATGATGTTTAGTTTATTGACTTAATTGGAAAATAATATTGACATTATATTATAATAATATGTCTTCCAAAAAAGCTCCAGAGGGACTATTCATAAGGATATATTTTTCTTCCAAAATGTATATTAATGTGTCATTAGTCATTAGTCATTAGTCATTACTCATTAAAATTCACGTAATCAATTTAACTTTCATTGATCTTTCATCAAAATATGTTTGTACTCAGCACTTTCTGGGTTCATTTAGCAAAGAAACAATTCAAGCAAAAATCCATTATATTATTATAATCGTTAATTAAATAATTATTATTATTATTACTGCTTAAAGAATATGACAGAAGGTTGTATTACCAGTACCTATGTTAAAATTTAAATAAAGTTTTAACCGACTTACACAAAAATAATATTTGATGCAAAATCTAAGTCCGAAGCATGCAAACGAAGACAAAGCCTGTTCCGGTAATGGTTGGACCATTATCCCGGTATCTAATGGTCAGGGAGAAATTAATACGAGCTGCAACTTCCAAGACTGCCCAAGACGCTCGTTTCTCTCGGCCTAAAATTCAATATCCAATAACAAATAAACATCTAGAGAAATTTGAGTAAAAGTTGCTAATAAAGGAAGGTTGTTACTTAAAAATAATAGTACACGAAGATAATATGTACAATATTACAATTTATAAGAAATTGCATAACAAAGATTAGCTTACAAAGATATTTATGAAACTGCACAATCAACTGCATATCGCGCAAGATTGTCCTAATGACGTGTTTTAATTTCTAAAGCAAACGTCTCTACTATTTATAAAAGCACTAAGTTTTTGGTAAATGTACTTGGTTTGTGCTTAAAGTCCTTAAATTTTAATTACACTAAGAAAGTAAATAATTAAGTATAATTTCATTAAATTATTGAACAAATAAATATGTTATAATAAATAATAATAATCAAGCATAGATTACTAATTAAACGCGAGCAACAGGCAAACGGTGTTTCCAAGAAAAAATATCAACGTCCCTAAGCCCTCCTTAATGATGGCTCGGCTTTAATTTGCCTCATAACAATCTGAAGCGCACATCCTGAATAAAATAACACGTCAAGATACCTCCATCTTAAATTAATGAGGACGAGGACGTATACAATTTTACACGTATACAAATAAACTTCGACTGTACGTGTAGGTACAGGCGGCTAAGAAAGTACAACACGTTTATTTATTATTTGTATTTTATTGATCATAGTTGGTGCCTTAACATGCATCATATTATATAGTGCGATTATGTTAAGGTTTTCACTTTTCAGGTCGGTATCTAAATTTTTATACTAACGTCACCTGTCATTACTGAGGAAAACAAGGATGCCGAGAAGAGCCGCATTATATTTTTTTAATTATAATAATTAAAGGCTTTCATTCCGATCAAAATTATTATATTAAAATGTATAATTCTTGTACACATGATTGTACTTAGGTTTGTGACACTCGAAACAAGCTTATTTATTAAGGCACACGTTAATTAATATCGGCATGAAAGCCGACCTAAAACTTGCGATTAGAGGTCTCTGTGTGACACAGAAAAGTGTTAAAATCCCCTTATAAGTTTCCAAGTAATTTGTACCCTTCAAATTAGCGAAGTTGGGGACTTCTGAATACGAATGCGAGAACTTATATTCGTATGCTAATACAACTTTTAATTATTATAATTGAAAACCTCTTAATTAATATTGAAATGAGGAGTTTTGTTGCTAAGTTTGGTGATCACCTAAATTATATATTAAGTAAAGGTCTCTCTTAGGTTCATAAGTCGTTACTTTCTAACCTCTTAGAACAGTTAGATAGATTTTAATAATATGTGAATGTAAGAACTTGTATATCATTAAGTTTTAAAGTGAAATACCTAATAACTTTACAATACATAATATTATCTTTCCATTTTTACCTTTATCTCCATCTCTCTCTCTCTCTCTCTCACACACACACACACCAACTAGATCTTTCCAACGTATCCCCTGGACTTACCGTCTATACACACCCTGAATTCACGGTAAGTCCATCAATTTATGATGTCCACTACATCCATTAAAATAGGTATCGTAGCACAATAATTTCACCGACGATGTCAGTTAAAATGTCAAAGAATGCGTCCATCGGCATCCGTCCATCAACGCACACCCTCAGTATCTGGAACTCCAGTCTCCCCGTAGATTCGGCAGCGGCGAATGTTTCTAAATAATTTGTAGTATCGTGCAGTTCCGCGTCCAACACAAACACGTCGTGTTTGTCTTGGTTTAATTAATGTTACCTTCATACGCCGATACCTACTGTACTGTTTGCCGGCGCTCCTTAATTGAAAACGCTTTACCCCGGCAAATGAACGAAATCCTATTTGCTGCGAGTGATTGAAGTGAATTTATCTTTTAAGACTTTCAAATTTATCTTCCGCGATGTTTGTTAGCATATTAACTTTTAATTGCTTTTCATGTGTGTTATTTATCCATATTCGTATTATTAATATAAAAATGTGTGTCTGTCTGTTCCCTCTTCACGCTTAAAACTGTTGAGCCATTATTTAAGTCCCTTGAGACTGGAAAGGACTTAGGATAGTTTTTAGCCCCGAAAAATAAAATTTAAAGTCTACTTTCCTATTCCTATTAAATTATCTATTAAATATTTTTATAATTATATCCTCAAACGTTCAAATTCTAATTTAGCATTATAATAGATTGTCTTAAGGTCGATCCTTCTCCCACATACATTCATTTATGATGCACTAATCCTAAAAATACGATAGAGCTATAAATTGTAATATTACTTCAAGATATTAGTTTATTTATTTTTATAATATTTAATTTCTGCATATTATCATTTTCTTATTTTATTTTACACTTTATATTACAACACTACAAAGTTTTTCATCATTTTAATGTGTTAATCGCTATATTATAATATGCTTAAGGTTCAAATTTGTTTTATAAGCCTTACTTAATTAAAATAATTATGCTTTCTGCATTAAGGTTTTATGAGCTTTAACTCATAAATTTTAACAAATGACTGCTATTTTCAATTTTTAGAACACTCGAAGGTTGAACAAAAAATTTGATTTGTAGAAAAATAAAAACAATGTACTTACAAAAAAATATTCTACTTAACAATAAAATCATAATCATAATAATGGCTTCATTAAGCTACGATTAAATTATTTAGTAGCACCTTTTATTCATGATCGATAAATTATTCCATCATAATAGTACCAGCCCCTGCATTAAAGGTGTTCCTTTTAGGGTTCCGTACCCAAAAGGTAGAACATAAATCGAAGTCTCAGTAATATTACTGAGACTTCGATGTCTGTCCGCCTGTCCGTCCGTCTGTCTATCTCCAGGCTATATCTCAAGAACCACTATAGCTAGACTTCTGAAATAGCTACTTTAACAACAAATACTAAAAACAAAATAAAATTCAAATTTAAGAGGCGCTCCCATACAACAAACATGATTTTTTGGCCTTTTTTGCTCGATATCAATAATGGCAACAGGTATAGGCACTTGATATTTTCATAAAAGCTCTAAATATTTATATGTCTACTTCAATAATTAATAATAATAAAATAAAATAAAATTTAAGGGGGCTCCCATACAAAAAACACAATTTATTTAATTTTAACGGTACGGAACCCTTCGTGCGCGAGTCCGACTCGCACTTGGCCGATTATTATTCGATTCTTTATGATGGCTTATACACGATACAATATATTAATTACAGTTCTATTGACAGTGAACCACCTTAAATTGTTTGAGATTAGCATTTTATAATACTCTAACTTGATTAATATGTAGATTTTAATTGTTATTTTCAAATAATTGCTCTACTGCTATTAAGTTTTCATTTAGCGTTTTAATACAACAGCTGCTTGTTTTATATATAAGATTCTCGTCCAATTAATAAATAATGATAGACTAGAGCAGTATTTATCAATAAATCGGCCGGTTTCGTACCATTACTTACACACATTATTACAGCAAAAGTAGACAAAAAAAATCGTATTTACTATTTTGTATTTTACTTAAATATTATTATTAATTATTAAAGTACGAATATAATTTAGGATTTCCTGAATATTTAAAGTACCCACCTGTTGCCGTTATTGATATCGAGCGAAAAATGACAAAAAATCATGTTTGTTGTATGGGATATATACAATTTATCCCATCCCTTTATATTAATTTTGTTTTATTTTTAGTATTTTTTTTATGGCGGCAACAGAAATACACAATCTGTAAAAATTTCAGAAGTCTAGCTATAGCGGTTCTTGAGGCACAGCCTGGAGACGTTTTTACCCTTTGGATACGGAACCCTAAAAAGAACAGGAAAATAGTAGTCTCTACATCTTTCCTGATTGGTTTTTGACATAATTATGGTATCTTGACTATTCCTGTCTAATGTATGTATCAAAACGTTGCTTATCTCTCGCATTATGATAGTGACCATAAAATTAAGAGGATATTCACGTATCTCATAAATAAACGAGATATCGCGAATTAAGTATAATTAATTAGAATTGATATTTCATATTTAAATAAACTAGCTAAAAGCCGAGCTTTGTGAGGGCTCGCGTCGTTTTTCTGCGTGGTAATAATCATTAAAACAGTTTTTTTTTTATATTTTAATAGTACCTTAAGTAAACCTTGACTGACCGATGATAAAACATCTACATATAAATAAAGACTATTATGTTAAAACACAGTTTCCGTAAAGTGTACGATGTACCACAAAAGCGCTCACTGCTCAGGTTGTGGGATATATACCTAGTAAGTACTAGGGATCGCTTCGCTCGCCCTGGTTAAAGGCATTAATGCAGACTCTATACGTTGGCCAATGATAGACCAATACAATCGATACCGACCATAATATTGAGAACCGTATTTGTCTTAGAATGAGCGATTGTGCAATGTGAGTAGTAAAAACAGGAAGTGGCATCGTTTTCTATCATAGTCCGACTGGAGAGGAACCTAAAAGGGTAACATAGCTAATATGTTAGGAAATAAAATGGTACTCAAAAAATGTACTTTGTTAATACCTAGTTGTAATAATTTGCCTCTCTCCCCAAAGTGAAATCTCTAACGGCCGTTCCCAATATTTGATCTATCTCTGGTTTTGCCCTACTAGAGATAGGAATAGCTCACATTAGACATTAGAGACATATATTTTATGTCAATTATTGTGAGCTATTCCTATCTCTAGTAGGGCAAAACCAGAGATAGATCAAATATTGGGAATGGCCGTAAATGAGTGTCATCGTAAGGTCATCGTCATTTCAAATTCAGAATTAAGTCACAATAAAATAATTAGCAGCAAAACATGAGCAGGCCAACGTTAAAAATGTTACGAACGCAGATGGAAATATCCGCTTTGATGTGTCTTGTAATGTATTTATCAACGGTGTTGTTAGTTTATTTTATTAACCATACATTATGATTTAACGAGCGATAATCATACTCGGTTGTTTGTTATGAAGCTGTTGATTTAAATAATCGCCGTTTTTATTTTGCCACAAATATGTAGGTCGGAAATAAAAGGAACGTGAGAAGTTGATTGGGAGATATAACAGACTTAAACAGGTTCTCGATTCGTGGGTTTATTTAGTTATAACTGAAAGTTGAAACTAATTTACTAATTACTATATACTTTACAGCAATAAATTGTAATTACATAAAGATGTAGAACTTAAGAGGAGTCCACACCTCCCTTTTTTCCATACAAACGTTGTCCCCTGTTTCCTCCCTGGATAATGCTAGTAGAGTTATAATTTTTTTCCTGAATATCTACGGCCACTAATACAATGTCCCTATGTTTTCTTTTTTTTTCATAATTTAATTATTAAATAAGATATGAACGTTCAAAAACTCAAAAAAATGGCCAGATTTTCCGCTGTGTTCAAACGTCGAGAAAACAGATTTGGCTAGATTATACAAAAAAAGCAAAACATAGGAACACAGCTCAAGCCTTTTTTTAATCTTTAATGAAAAAAGTACTTAACTCGGTTAAGTTTTGGAGAAGGAATCAGGGGACAACGAATCGTTGATTTTCTGGATTTTCTGCAGTTGTCTCTATCGCGTTCTGCGGTATAGGCTTGAGGTAAGGGAGACAGCTATAGATATTACACGTACTTTTTTTTCATTTCTCTAGCCCCTGGTGTATCCTCTTAATCAGTTGACCACTTTGTTTATTCAGTTAGGAGTAAAACTTACATCTCCAATATTTCTGCGTTGTCTAGATTATTCTTTTTTTTTATGGTAGGTGCCTAGTACGCGATACACTATCTCCAATCCTATAGACTTTGAAGAACATTGTTTTTAGTAGGGGATTCCTTTCGCTATTGTTATTCGCCCTTATTACACTGTCCATCTTTGACCGAAATAACGAGGGAGAGCTTTTATGCTTGATTTTTTAACCATATACAGTTCTAGACTTTTTGACTAATAAGAAATGTATCGCTATTGTTCCAGAATGTTCGGCTCGAGCGGCGCGTGCGCGGCATGCGGGCAGGCGATCCCAGCCAGCGAGTTCGTGATGCGGACCAGCGCGCCGCACCAGCCCCTCCACGTCTTCCACATCAAGTGCTTCGCCTGCTCCAAGTGCGGCTCACACCTCATGCAGGGGGATAGGTCTGTACCTATGTTTAGTAATCTCTAGCCACAGGTTAGATAAGATTACTGACAAGTAAACGTAGAGAGGTGCTCCGGCCAGAAGCCCAGGAGTTAAATGGAATTTTTCTGAGGAACATCCTCTAAGGAGATCCAAAAATGCACGTATTTGTATTTTTACGTGTGTGCGAGATTTTAGATTACAATTACATCCAATATATCGACAGCCTGACTTAATTGACGCATATTAACTTTTAACTTGCAGGTACTACATGCTAGCGGGGTCGCTAGTGTGCGAGCAGGACTGGCAGAAGCTGATGAAGAGCGCGAGCGCGGCGACGACGGCGCCCGTGCGCAAGGGCAAGGTGGGGCGGCCGCGGCGCTCGCGGGAATGAGCGCCCGCCCCCGCCCCCGCCCCCGCGCCGCCGCCGCCGCCGCACCACTCCTACAGGGACTTCGAGGAGGTACGTGTGTAATGGCCCTTTAACTATCATATTGATATAATAGCTTGAAAAATCATACTAGCAAAATTTAATATCGAAGTAGATTAAGCCGTACATTAAATAAAGTTAATATTTACAAGCAGCTGCGCGATAAACAATCGAGCGATTAGCGAGCGGTGCAGCTTGGTCGATTATTTCGGTTGGCCAGCTCCACCTTACCTAGTAATAGATTATTATTTAGACTTAGAGCATAAACAGAAACATTCATCACTACCAATCACGTCTCTATTTTTAAACTATTTTTTTGGCCCCGAGCTAATCGCTTCCAGCCTTGAACATTTAATACAAAGTTCCAGTAACGATCCGGAATAAAAACAATATTCACTAATTAGAAGCGATAATGAAAAGTTCACGAGCACAACAATTGTCTAATGAAGTCTATATTCCGACTCGCTACACGATAATTATTATTATAATGAGCGCATTACAATACATCTAATTTATATTTTAATTAATGCAAACCAAATTGAAAACAGCGCGCGGTGTGACGGCGTTTCCGCGTTTATTACTATCTAATTGCTGTCACAAATTACATTTTAACCGTATGTTTTAGATTAGGTTCGAATGAAAACCGCATGCACTAATGACGCGCCCCGTGTTGTTAGCGATCGATAAATCAACTTTAAAATTAGCTAACTTTCGCTAATAGAACATCAATACGTAATTTGCAAATGCGAGCGCGCGTTCTGTTTGACTTTTCATTTTAATTTTTTATGCGCTCGCAAATATAGAATATTGCAGGGAATTTAGTTGAAACTATGCTAATAGAAATGTTGGCGTTCGATAATTTCATCCGAGTTTATTCAATTATATTTGGAGTTATTTCTTTTTTTAAATATAACACTTGTAGTAAAGACTTCTAATAGAAGTCTTTGACTTGTAGAGTCTCTACGAAAGTATTGCTCAAAGATATCGGATCTGTTATTAATTTTAAAGTATATTGTCCGTCCAGAATAGACGTGACTATGACTGTGACATTCCAAAAGTGTGTATATATGTCACGACATACAATTTTATTCACTTCGAGACCGTATGTCCGGCTACAGTCACGCTGATATGGACGCACCCTTAGTAATGTACTTACAGATTAATTTGTAACACAGTAAGATCTTGTAAGTGATTGCTTTTCTCACCACGCACGGTACTTATGAACATACATTTTTGTTCCTAATTAAAACAATACCAATTAATCACGGGTTCTGACCTTCGTTGTTTATTCGCTGGTCGTGACTGCGTCGGATTGGTTCTCAACAATTAAACGATTTTATCTTCCAGTTAGGGCGCCGACACACTATCACAGGTCGCGGCTAATGTTTCGAAGATATTACACCTTGACAAGATCTTTAACACTTTATGCTAACGACCTAAAGAGAAAATTCATACATTTGAGTATGCAACTGCATAGTAAAATAACTTTAAACGTATGGTAGTTTAAAGTTAATTATGAGGTACTTAGTGAGATAGTTACAATGAAATTTATTAAAGCATAATTCTGTTGGTTACTTATTTTTTATTAATCTCATTTCATTATCATAAAATGTCATTTAATTTAATTAATGTTTAAAATGAAATCTCGTGATGATTAAGTATTAAGGACGGTCAGACGGAAAAAATTAGAGAATCATAAAACGTAGGTAGAGCATGCTAGCTGAGAACCTGAGTTAATAGTTAATACTGTGTAGGTGTTTAGAGTTACGAGGATTCTAGTATTAATTACTCGAATTTATGCGAATATAAGCTTAGAACTAAAACGATCTTAGATAACGCGAATAAATTGGGTATAACTGTGACCGCGGGCGCTCGGCGTATATTTACAAACAGTTGATGCAATTTGTGGAACTCCGCACAAGGCTAGTTTATAGAGTTAATTATCTTCAGCGCGGACGGTCCGCCGCCGCCGCCGCGGGCGCCCCGGCTGCTGCTAACCAATCTCAAACTTTAAACACTCCAAACCTATTTACCAACCTATAGCACGTTCCGGCCAGATCTTCGGTCGGCTCGGGCCGGTCAAAGGACGTTAATTGGGAAACACCTGGCCCCGACAGCCCTTTATTGCGCGCAAAAATCAGGAGCACAAAGACTTGACCACGGCGCGGCTTTGTAACGCGATTACTCGGACTTGTCGAAAGTTAATTAAATAAGGTTTTTCCAAATTACCCGGCGGGCCCGACATCAAAGTGGCGAGAGCTCGCTTTGGGAATCTTTCACAAAGCGGCGCTGCGGGCTAGCTTCGGCGTTACCTGTGATCTCCGTAGTGCGCCGGACAGCCGGCCAGCGGGGTAAATGAGCCAACTACTTTTAAACTCGACTGCTTTTCACTCCTTCATTTTCACTTCATCATTACCTCCGTTCCCTCTCATTTCGCTACTCAAAGCTTGCCAAACATATACTATTATCAAATCGCTGTATTCAGACCGTAGCGGTCATTAACCCCCTGTCAAAATACTTGTCATATTTCATCGTTTTCTATACAAACCGTGATTGACAATAAAGTGACAAATAGGTACTTCTAGTCTGGGCGATATCGTATTTTGCATACTCGATGTTTTTATAAGAGTTCAATTTTTTTTCTTAAGTTAGTAAAAGTTTTTGTGAGCGAGCATTTTCTCACAGCTCCTAGACTAGAAAGGTCAATGACCGCCGCGCTGGTGCCACCTTAAAATGTATTGACAATAGCGAGTCCCGAAAAAATAACCATAAGTATCATTAACTTTACCTTCTTATTCTCAAGTTGATAATTCGATTACAATTTCCCCGTGAACACAATTCGTTAATCAGCTACTCTATTATTAATAATAAAGGCGGATTAAAGGCGCCTCTACACGCAACCTGCCGGCACGGGATGGTACAGACCTCGCCTTGACAAAGTTTCGCTCAGTCTTAATAAATATGTCAATATTACCATTACAAGATGTCACCTTCGTCATTCGTGTCTGACTTGGTTTTGTAGAAGTTTAAAATTCACAAATACTACTTAGTACTTTCTTATAACCTAATGTAATTTTTAAGGGCTCCTAAATATATGTTTACGCAAAATAATATGCGTTTATCCTTAAAATAATTTAAACATCAAAGTTGTGAGCTGTTCCTTGTTACTAAATAGTACTCTATAATATTTAGTAGAGCGTCCATCGGGCATAATAATCTTCAACTCTCCCAAATTGTGCGTAAATATAGAATACTCATATAAAAACAGGTTCAAGGTGTTTACAACAATATCGTTTCCGACAGCGAACATCGAAACCGTTGCGTGCGTCCCACCTAATTATTGGCACTGATTACCTCTCACCGTGGCCGCGCTTACACGCCTGTTAATTAGCCATTAGCCACGGCCTGACGATGATTTGACAACTTCGGTCATTTCATACTATCTTGAAACTGACGCGATACTAATTACATAATTAAAAATAGCACCCACACCTTTGATTTTACCAAATAGCTAAGGACTTGCCTAACTGATTGAATCAGGGCGTAGTACCCAAGGAGAGCGATAAAATATGTCAAGAGGAGCGAGTTTTTTTTTTTCTATAAACAGTATTTATAGTTAATTAAGAAAATCATATAGCGGTGGAAAATGACCTGATCAAAGTTATCTGAGGAGTATCTTCTACGAAAGCAAAGTTTCGCAAACCCTTTAAAAAGACGTCCCTAATAAGTTGAAAACAATAATAGTTAATTAAAGTAAGTAAATTTAATTTAATTAAGACACAAAGTATGCTTTATGCACACAGAATTGATTGCAAAAAGTTTAATCACGGTGCAATTACGAGCAAGGCAATCCGCTTCAGATGAAGTGTGTCAAGAAATTAGAGTTTAATTTATTCATTGGGCCCGAGTTCGTGTCTAGTTTAGTTATGAAGGTAGTCAATCTACTAGAGACACCGACTTGCTCACAACGACCTCTTAATTCATTAGGGCCCTGGTCCTTTATATATTATAGGTATTGCTTCCTAATATCGTTTTGTTCTAAGAACTTAATATGTTTTACAGTAGGTACCTACTATTGATTTATAAATTACTAGCTGTTGCCCGCGACTTCGTCCGCGTGGACTTCAGTTTATAGCGCGCGGTGTCAATAAAATTGGTGTCAAAAGCTTTTTAAAACCCTGGTACCCCTTAAATCAAAATACCCAAAACAGCCGTGTAGTGTGCACATAATGTTTTTTTTTTTTTAATTAAACTTTTATACCTAAAGCTTATTTAGCGCTACACAACTTAGCTGCATAATGCATTACACAACTTTAGCTTTGCCCAATAGTCAATACCCATAAACTATTTAGTATTTATTATTGGTAGACTGTTGTTTCTCATATCTATGTTGGTACGTGAGTTAATTAATAACATGTATAACAATCGAAATATTAATTCAACATGGTACCACCTCTTATAGAAATACATATGAGCAAGCAATCTAGGCGACTCTTGGCGCCATCTGTTCCAGTTTTTGGAACTAACTTAATTTGAACAAATTTACGCATAAACACCCCCTTACAACCCCTTTTTCCAGTAAGCAGTAGACTATGTCCTTTCTCAGGCTTTAGACTATCTGTGTACAAAATTTCATTACAATCGGTTCAGTAGTTTTGGCGCTGTTGTTTTTGAATTTGATATCTAAGTTGGTAGGTGAGTTATTAGTTAATATTAACGTGTATAACAATCGAAAGAATCGTAAAACCTACCTCAACATGGTACCACCTCTTATAGAAATACGCATGAGCAAGCAATAGCGTGATCTAGGGGACTCTTGGCGCCATCTGTTTTGAGTTTTTTGGAACTAAGTTAATTTAAACAAATTTACGCATTTTCACCCCCTTACAACCCCTTTTTCCAGTTAAAAAGTAGCCTATGTCCTTTCTCAAGCTTTAGACTATCTGTGTACAAAATTTCATTACAATCGGTTCAGTAGTTTTGGCGCTGTTGTTTTTGAATTTGATGTCTAAGTTGGTAGGTGAGTTATTAGTTAATAACGTGTATAACAATCGAAAGAATCGAAAAGTCTAGCTCAATATGGTACCACCTCTTATAGAAATACGCATGAGCAAGCAATAGCGCGATCTAGGGGACTCTTGGCGCCATCTGTTTTAAGTTTTTGGAACTAAGTTAATTTGACCAAATTTACGCATTTTCACCCCCTTACAACCCCTTTTTCCAGTTAAAAAGTAGCCTATGTCCTTTCTCAGGCTTTAGACTATCTGTGTACAAAATTTCATTACTATCGGTTCAGTAGTTTTGGCGTGAAAGCGAGACAGACAGACAGACAGACAGAGATACTTTCGCATTTATAATATTATTAGTATTAGTATATTAGTATATATTAGTATAGAAGTATAGATATAGATAACATTACAAATTAATTTATAACTTAAATCATGATTATTATGTTGTCACGGTGAATAAATATTCCACTTAATTAAATTCATTCATAGCGGTCGCGACGGGCGATAGATATAAACTTATGAGGTAAGGAACATGTAGATTTCAATTTTGATAACGGTTCATATAATTATTATAGCTAACAAATCTAATAGCCGCTATCGAGATCCAAACTTTAATTTTAAATTAAATTTACACCGAGTAAAAAATATTTTTTGTTCACCTAACTGTAATTAAAATCATGAGCTTATCCATCGATCTCTGACCCTTATAAAATATCCCATAAATTAAAACGTCGGTCTGTGTGCGACCACCCACGACGTGCAAATTGAGATGTTTTTTTACGGACGGCGTAACCCTTAGCCTTTTCTGTGTATTCTATTTAGCTCTCGAAACCTACATCGACCGCTATGCTTCCTCATTACGCCAACGACGATCCTAATTCTTTGACGATATACAATCGGGGGCCATTCAAATCTAAATCGAAACGAGGGCCGGCGCTTAATTCGGGCTCGGCCGGGCGAACGGGGCCAGGGATGCACTTCCGCATCCGCGTCTCCACACGACAAAGGACGCGCCCCCCACAATGGCTCCATTAAAATAATGCAAGTAAACGAGGATCCGCCGAGGCGGTCGGACCCGCGCAGTTCCGTTCACAATGCGGCCGAACTACACGCGAGCATGTTTCATTAGCTAAGTGGAGGCTTTTGGTGGTTGAATCTGTGTAATGCACCTAGCTAGACGCCCCGCCGCTTTTACTTAAACGCCGTAATTAAAACGCGCCCCTCCCCCGGGGCCCGGGGCTCCCGGCGCAGTCTTAAACTCGCCTCCACTTTCGAGTGGCCAATTTAGTTTTAGTGTTCCGTGTTTAAGATACACAATTTCGAATTATGTTTAATTTGTTTCGCCTATGGCGTGTTGTCAAAATAAGCCTCCTCTGTAGTGTAAACTGTGATTCAATGTTCAATTTACTAACGTTTGCTCAACATACTCGATTAAGATATACAATAACGAGCCCGTAGAAGCGGGCGCAATACAAAAATACTCGTACCGGGATATTTTTATCGTTTAAATTCAATGTATCGATGCAAGAATAATGTCGGAATAAACGGATGAGTGTCCGTCGCGGCGTCAATTAGCGCGCTAAGTGATCACGCGCCGCCCGTCAGTGACACTAATAACTCGCCGGGAAATTGATAAACATTGACGATCTTAATGCCGATGGCCCGCTCGGTTAATTGAAACGGAGTCGGCTAATTAATTAGTGGAGCTCTCGAACCGGGAGCGGCGCGGGACGCACATAGTCTTATCGATAAGGCTCGTACTTGTTATACCAGCGAGTAGCGATCCGCCTCGCCGCCTGACTACAGAGTGCCTTTAAAAATAAACCTTCCTCTCGAATCACTATGTATTACAATTATATCATAATCCGTTGCGTTCTTTAAAGATATAAATAAGCGCTTTTGTTTCATACTATTGTAGTTGTCATTTAAAATTTTCTCGAAATTCAATTAATAGAAAAGGTGTAATGTTCTGACGTTAAATGGACTGAACTGATTTTGAATCATTACAGAGAGTTATCGTCCTCAGGAATCCGGAAAAGACTTTCGGGTTCCTAACTTTCATCTACGCGAGAGTCTTTAACGAAAGTACCTAAGTGCCAACTACAATAAAATATTCAAACTAGGAACACTATTATTGTGGGCCAAAAATCTGTTCCAAAAAGGCTAATTGTGAGTCGCAAAAAGAGACGGGTGATGTATTGTTACATTAATATCCCCCTCCGGAGATGCGACAGCGTGCGGGCCGATTGATTCCGCTAAGAGCATCGCGGGTTAATAACATTTAATCCCGCTAAAACGTTAGACGACCGGCATAATGAATATTTATCCTCGGCAGAACTCGGCGCATACTTTTATGACGAATACATATTTTAGTAGCCGGCGTAATTCCACTGATTACTTTCTTTAATTTTTCTGAAAACGTTACGTATAAGTGTATTAAAGCTCGGAAGGGCAAACATGAGTGGAACGGTAATTTAGAAAATTAATTGTAAATATGTATTATTTAGTCATATTTAATGTAGTGATTTATTTGCTTTGCTTTCTCTACGCTAATGTAATTGAATATTTGATGGAATATTATAATTTAAAAGATTATCTTAAACAGATAGTTGATTAAAATAATTGTACACATTCATTCGAATATTGGTATTAATATTTACGACGACGACCACCGTATGTGCTATATGGCAAAATTGAGAGATCATAGCGTACCTGGCGCTGATGACATTAAATAAACTCTCTACGTTTCCGCATTGTGTTTTTGTAATCGACTGTACCACATTTTTACAATATTGTTGATTGCAATAAGCAGATGTCGCCGTATTTAATGTCTCGTCCATTAGTCATATGAAACATGTGCCAATACAAATGATATGGAGGTTTATGAATGACGGACGCGGCCGGGGGCGGTCGGGGGGTGACGGGGCGGTCGAGGGGGGCGGCGGGGGCGGAGGGGAGTCCCCCGCGAGGGACGGGCACTAATGGATTACATTCGCGCGAGTGAATTAGGATATTGTCGTGCGATCTGTTCCGGTGCACTCCTTTATGATCCTCTTTCGCGCCGTGCCTCAATCACACATTAAATATTAACGGATAATGCTCTATTCGAATATTGTATGTAGGTTTTGTGATTTCATTTTAAAATGAGATTGCTGTTGGGTCTCATTTTATAATGTACCTAGGTGTGGATTTGAGCCTAGGTATCACCCCGTTAGTAACCACTGTATCAGTATAACGGCGTTTAAGTTCTATCACCACGTCATTTTTAGGAACTTTTCAGAGGAGACGATAACCAACTTGATAAAAACAATACAATATGTTACATTTTGTACTTTTACAAAAAAAAAATGATTTCTTTCAAAGTATACTCAAAGTGTTAAACGTATCAAATTTATCGGTTTTTGTCTCTCCTGAAGAGTTTCTAAAAACGACTTACGTTGTGATAAATCTTAAACGACGATGTGGAAGCGACTTGAGACCCAAAAATGTCTGTCTTCGGTAACCCACTGATAGGTTTTGTTTGATCTCTACCCTTTATAATACATAATAATATTATAGTAATTTTATATGAAATTCAGTAAAATGAAACTCGCTACTACATTCGTGTGGGCTCGTTTCAACACTTATACAATTACTTTACAATTGAAATAATATTTATTTAACCGCTTTCGTTTTTCACCCGTAAACCTTTAACCGTAAATCGGTTTACGGTTTAACACAATAAACCGTAAAATCGGCCGCAAGGAACCGGACCGTTAAATAAATATCGTTTAAAATATTTCATACAATTGTTACAATTGCCCACTTCTGGGACCAGGGCTCCCCAGCCCTGAAGCGCCTGAAGCGACGGGTAGAGGAAATAATTTAGAATTAGTATTTTATAAAAATCATTTTATATTTGATAAAATATAATTTTAATTTTTTATAATAAAATTAGAAGAATATATAAAAGAGGTGTTATTTCTTTAGACAAGCTGTCATCAGTAATAATCATTTTAATTATAAGTTTAATAATATGTCGTAATATTCGAAAACAAAAATTGATAAGATTTCAAATAGCCATCGCTAACTCACATAATTAAATAAATGAATGTTTTTTTTTTCTTATTCCAGCAAACTGACCTGTGAGACTGCTGTCTCAGGACGTCTGCTGTGATCTTTACACATTTTTGTCTCGAACCAAATGTCTTAGATTACGTCGATAGCAGCTTGACTATAGATTCTAATATCTATCAATGTTATCGAAACCACTTAGTGCAACTGAGCTAGATCCATCTATCTAAGGCAGTAGTTCTTAACCTTTTAGTCATGAGGGACCATTTTACCAAATGTTTGTCTAGCCGGGGACCACCCGGTTGGTTTACCTAAATTAAAAGGCGGCGGCGGTTTTTGATAAAGAAAACAACGACAACTTTATAATTAGCACACTTTTCTTATTTGGCAAAAATCTAAAAGTTACAGATTTTAATTAAATGTGATTTTTGTGATTCCATAGTCCATACTCTTTACTTACTTCTGAAATCTCACATATTATTAGGATGGGTTCGCGGACCAGTTGGAATTCCTTCAGGGAGACCACCGGTGAAGAATCACTGATCTAAGGTAATCAATCGCGACTCGTGATCCAGACAACTTGTTTATTGTGTGCTTTCACTTTCCAACCTCATTCAGCTCAGCAAAAAGCCAGCGTTGCTTTTATTGATACTTAATAATGATACGATACCAAACACAAACGATACCAAAGTAGAGCTTTTATTATATAATACTAGCTGTCCCGGCAAACGTTGTTTTGCCGTATAAAATATTAAATTTTCGCCCATATTATTTTATTGAAGTGACTAAATAAGTATGTCACCATGGCAACGTCCATCGCTATCCCGTCACACAAACAATGGTCGCCGTCAGTCGGGAGTTGCAATAATTTACTATAGTAGTAGATGTTGTCCGATTCTCAACCCTAGCCGATATGCTCGCTAAGATCCACGAAAATCGGTCGAGCCGTTTCAGAGGAGTTCAACCACGCACCACGTGACACGAGAATTTTATATAATATACCTGGTTATTAGATTATGGCATGTATTTAAATCAATATCTGTATATTCCCTTTTCTCGATCAAAATGTTTGAAAGTTTCACCAAAAATACTGACTTGCACACTAATTATGCACCCTAAATAATGCGAATTCAGCATACTATTCAAAGTTATTTGCGAAACTGTTTTACTGAACGAATAACTATTATTAAAATAGTATAGTATATCCCCATTGTTAGATATAGTATAGTATCTAACAATGGGGATTGTCCATTTTTTTTCAATTTTGCTCATTACAAAAACATTTCGAGGAATAAGGTCAGTGATCGTTTTTCTGTATATAAACGAAAAAAATATCCATTAGTTACTTATATTTTTGAACAAATATGTTTAACCTTTGTTTGACCTTCAATGGCGTTAAATTAGCAATAAATTCGACCAACATTACGTTTCGAACTTTTCGCTTCTCGTATCAGCTTTCACATAATGAGAACTTGCATTTGACGAACCAGCCATCATAAATAAGATTGAAAGGAAATTTAAAACATACTGCAGAGGTCAATAATAATTGACCTTAATTAATAATGACGTCAGAGCGAAACTTTAAAAATTTATTGAGAAAAAACTAGCCAATGAATTTCAAAATTATTTAATTTATATTCTTAAAATACCCTATTTTAACGAAAAAAAATATAAAAAGTACATGTGATTTTTTTTGACAATGCCCATTCCTTAGTTCAACAAACATACTACAACTTTTTAAAGGAAAACCATCACCTAAATTACTTTTAGGAACATCATTTATTCTAAATAAAACCCAATTTAATCTGTTATGTTCATATAATTAAGAACACATAAAAATCATCAAGTGCTAACTTAACATGGACTAAACTTTGGCACAGTGAATGGTAACTCAGTTTATAAACAATAATAATAAACAATCGGCAAAGAGCGAGTCGGATTCGCGCACAAAGGGTTTCTTACCGATATATTGCAAAATAATTAAGCCTCCGGCTTTGGAATTGCACTCTAGGGGTTGACAAGCTACTAAAGAAAAAAAAAGAAAAAAACAACTGGCGAGTCGACGCTACGCTGGGCTCCTTCTTCTGGGTGGTTCACAAAAAATAACCAAGATGGCTAAGGCGGCATCTAACCTAACCCAATCAAGTCGTATTAGGCCAACATTGCTATTAATTATTTAAGAATCATTAATAAATTTATTAACCCATACAATTACAATACAGTAGTGAATTTTGATAATTTTTCTTAATTTTTATCAAGAAACCTTGAATTATATTATAGTTTTGGAATGATAAAATCTTTCACCATATCTCATCATAATTACCAAAAATCTTTGTCGCTAACACAGAAATAGATCAAGATATATCTGTGGTCGCTAAACAGTAAAGAGCGAGCGCAAAGGAGTGCGGCGTTAGATGAGGAGTCCCCAACATTTTTTTCAGTAAAACAGAGAAACAAAAAGAAAATAAAGTTAGGTTAAAAATATTTTAGTTGCAAGATTTCCGTTGTAAGATTGTCCAATTTAGAGTGCAAGTTAGTATTTTTGATAAACAATTTAAATTTTAGTTTTACAAATAATATATCCGATGTATGAACCATAATTTTGGTGTGAATTCGGTTATAAAGGTCGTCTCGTTTTGTATGATGTTTAAGTTTTTTTTGAAGGACATGTTCAGTTAATCAATTGGTTATTTTTATCAGCATTAGTTTTTCTGGTATGCATTCAGTTAATTAGCGGAGTTAAGGTAGTGTGCTGAAAAATTATTCTGATGTGCATTTAATAATATCCCTTAGATTATTATGAACCATTATCCTGCAACTTTTTTGCGCAGCATTGCCACTGCAACATTTCTGGGCTACATTTTCGACGTGTTGTGCGACGTTCAGGATCCTGAATGCAGGTTTCTTAATTTCAGATCCTAAATTCAGGATCCTAAATTCCGGATCCTCAATGCAGGATAATAAATTTAGAATCCTAATTCTAATCCAGAATTCTAGGATTAGGTTAAATTCAACAAAATGGGAACCTGATTTATATCCCAAGATTTTAAACATTTGTCAGAAGAATTTTATGCATGAAAAAGCTATTCTGTGTTGATCAATATCCCTTAAAATATTTTAAAACGACATCAAAACACTTAAAGCTGGATTTTTAACTAACCACACTTTTCGTCTCTATATTGTATTTAATAATGTTTTCATCTATGCTTTTAACACTTCCGTTATCTATTGTAAATATAATATTATTATTCAATACACCATAGGGAGAAGAAAACTCTTTTCCAATATGAAAGCTCCGTAGGGCGGGCGGATCGAGACTCGAGACAGACTCAACGTCTAATAAAGCATCCAAATCCCAACTTTATACGACATACTGACTTAATTGCCGAAAAAGACCAAAAGTTCACAACAAAAGTTGTAAAACTCGTCATTTACGTAAAGAAAGATAGCACACGAGCGAGGGCGGGCGGGGGCGGGCGGGGCCGCCGAACTGTAGTCGCTACAAGGATTTCAACTTATCAATTACACCGTTCGCTACTTACCGCGCGGAAAGGGCAAATTGATTTAATGTAACCAGAGTGCTTTGACGAATATTATTAACGTCTTTTTGCGCCCCCTCCGAGGTAACACGCTTTGTTCTTTCTCGTGGTTTTGTGATACACCAGTTCTCACTTATCTTACGGCGAAAAGGGTTCGCATATAAATCTTCACATTAAAATGATTTAGATCGAAAAGATTTACCGAGCCTACGGAGGGAAAACTTTTAATGCATTTTTCCTTTCACAAACACAAATAAATAAAGGTACGCTTAGCTCCGTACCTTCTAAGTGACAAAGCTGCGCACCATAATATATTATATTATGTTTATATTATACAGACTTTAATTTAGTAATTATGTTGTATCCTTGTCAGTCGATCCACTTTTATAACATATTAGACAAGGACTTAATATAATGTCTGTATACTCCGTGTGGACCGTTTAGTTAGAAAGGAGGTCACGGTTTTGGATCGTAAATAGTAGAACTACTAATTTCTAATGACAAGAAATCGTAACTTGGTATTTATTAACACATTTGGAAGACGTTATTTATACGACAAATAAATTAGTTTTACAGCACCTTAAATACCATTTACCTAGCATTTTTTTTAACCATAAGTAGTTAACGTTCATTAGTTTTATGGTTGGGCAATAAATAGGGTATTTAAATGAAAAACACTAGAAACAACTTCGGGAGCCGTTTTAGAAACAATATAAATTATAGACCACGGTTTGCTCATAAACGATAAAATAACAAATTTATTCTGTAAGAATATTCGACAGTTTATAATTTTAGCGTAGAGTCTAACAAATAAAATTGACCTAATAGAAATTACCATTTTTTTGTTAATTGTTTTAAGTTTGAGGCAAATAGGGAAAGAAAAAATTATGTAGTTGTATACTGTCATTTATTATTAATGAAAATATAAAATAATTAAATTTAGATTTTAGACTATGCAGGAAACATCTTGTAGGACCAATTAAACCACTTAGATAAAGTTAATCGTTGATGAATGGTCATAATATTATTATTAATAATAATAATAATAAACATTTATTGTCTCTCTCGTTCTTCTTAAAAGAGAAAGAGCGATACTTTAACAGTCTATCAGCATTCAGCAATAATCCAGACTGGTGCAAGTCTCGGTCTATTTCAGGTACAAAGCAGTATTTCCGTTGTTAGACCTAAATAGACTAACTGAAGACATTAAGAATGTATCAAGTATCACCTTTACTTACGTTTGGGTCATAATAATAATATAATCTCCTAAAATTATATCATTATTGGAGGTATAGGAAGTATCAAGTATAGTATTTTTTAATTTATTTTTGGATTTACAAAAAATACTTTTTGTGCTCACCCCACTTGCTATTAGAATCACACAGACTTTTTTTAATGAATAGATGTACAGCTAAACCTGGGTAAGTGACTACTGTATAAGTGAGAGTAATAACTAGGACCCATCATTTTAAGCTCCCAAAACCTCTATTAGCGAGAAACAGAAACCTCTGTTAGAGAGAGTCGTTTTTCTCTCATGGACCTCTGTGAGCGAGACTGCTTCTTTTCTATACCTCTATAAGCGACAGTCGAGGTTTATTTTTTTATTTACATACACAGTAACAAATGAGAAAACAAATTACAAATTGAACATCTGCTACAATTTAACATCTGCTATTTTATGACTCATTCTTAACTTTCGTTAAACTTCCTACCATTGTTTTTGTATTGTTTTCTCGTCAATATTGTACCCATTCTATTCCGTTGAGCTAAAAAACGTTGTTTTTAATCGCATTCTTTTCGATCGGACTTATTCAGTTTATGGTTGCTAAAGAAAGTTCTGTTATGTATCATGTCAAAACGGAAAATTAAAGTACTGTAATTGAGTGATTAACTTAAAATAGTGAATGCGTTTGAATGCGGTTGTTGATCAAGCAATATTCGACAAAATATGAGTTAGAGAAAAACATTCAATATACAAAAACCAAACGAAATTAACTGGTTTTTTTAATGTAAATAAGTTCTAAATAAAATAAAATTACATAGTGCATGAATTTTTGACTTGTCATTTCTGCGTACCTCTATAAGAGAGAAACCCTAACCTTGTACCTGAATAAGCGAGAAACTCGGGTTAGTGAGAAACCTCTATGAGCGAGAATAAAATCGTGTTCCTTTGAACTCTAGCTTATCCAGGTTTGGCTGTACACCATAAATCAAATAAAAGTCCTATAAAATGCTAAACGCTAACTTGAATACGGATTCTTAAAAAGAAATAGCCATTACGTTAATAAATAACATAATCGAACTTGTAGTAAAGGGGACATCTAAAAGCTAAAGTTAATCAAGTAAGGACTTTATCATTTTTATTTGGATCGTAAATTAAATGTACTTAATGTTATCTTTACGATTGGAGGTAATCTGCCAGATTTAGACCCGGTAGTTTTACTGTGGGAGTATACTTACATGTTGGTAGACGTTTATAATTTTAATATGTAGAATAGTGATATCGGAAGTGTGTATTTTACCTCTTCATGCTAAAACTGAGAAATTTTTGATGAAATCAAGTTTAAAGATGAGACCAAAGACAATAGTCTTAGGGGGCGTTATACATACATAAAACATAATACATTAATTATACCCATTGCGCATGAGTTTATTGAACAACTTACCATAGAAAAATGGACGTCGCTTACCATCGCCCATCGGGTGCTTGTTAGCGGGTCAAAAGCTATAAACATTTATTTACACTCACAATAATAGCACACTAATTGGCTGTTTTATTGATCTTCTCGAGTTACTTTCGTAGTCGCCGATTGCGTGTCAGTGTTGCTATTTCCAAAGTTTATCGCCTGATAAGTGCGCTTATAATCTTTACTTAATTTCCTTCTTATATAGATTCTTAATAGAGATTTTTTTTAAGTTTATAAAATATTGTAAGTGATATAGTGATCAATGATCAATGATCATATTTAGAAATTTACAATAGTAATCATAAAAGATAATGTATAATGTGTGTGTGAACTGTGAAGTGACATGAACGTTCGAGATCCATTCACTGTTTGAGATCCTAATACCGTCCCGGGGACGATAAGGTTCATGTAAGGGGACGATAGGTTTTTTTTGGCTCATCTGTTTAAACAAAAAAAAAACTAACCTCAAAATTTTACTTAATCGATTAACATCTGAGGTAATAATGATTAGTTTGACAAAAAATTGTATCGATAAGTCAGGACTCAAGCATCTCAATATTTTATAGTATCCAAGAATATTGCCATGAAAAACTGACTTTGAAAACTGTTTTTGATTTTCCAATTCCTGCCGGTACGAAAACGGCGTGACGCCCTCACTTCTTCACAATGGCCGACTGATGCCACTGGCTCCTAGTTCGTGCCACTAATGATAGATATGGCAGTTTTTAAAGAAGTATAATATCGAAGGGGACGGAATTAGGTTTGGGGACGTTTGGCGACTGTACCTTAGTATTTAAAGTTAGCAATTCATCGTGAATTTTGTTGTAGTTTTCGGTTTTTGAGAGTATAATCAGTACTTATTTACGTTTTTTTTATCTGACAGTGGTGTGAAACATTATCTGCAACGAATCCTGCAGCTGGCAACACCGCCCGCCAATACAATCGCGGCGCTAATAAATACGTCGAGCACAAGACCTCTCATTAGGCCGCCATAACTCCTCATTAGCGGGAGTACTAATTAATGTGACGTTTACGACGGACGCCCGCGCCGCCCGCCCGCGCCGCGCCGGCCCGACCGCAGTCCGCTCCCCCCGCGCCCCCTGCACACCCCGCGCCCGCCCAACCCGCTGCATCCAAATTTTCAAGAATTCCCCGTAGCCGTGGATTTAATTGCTACAATTATGATGTTTTTGTATTATAATTTGCTCCGGATGTTTCTGCTATTAATTAAAATTAACGAAAGAATGTTTTTATTTAATTAAAAATGTTAAGATGTTTTTGTGTCTTTAATTAAATTCGACCTTGAGTTTAATGGTGGGTTCCGTTTTTTACGTTTATCTCGAGATCTCGTATCCCGTGAATATTTATGGTCGCCGAAAAGTAACGAGTTGGATTTAGTTTGAGAAGGGGTGTTAGAGTCGGCGGTTGCAAGTTGCAATTGTCAGAGGAAGCAAAAAATTACTTCATAACATAATTTTAATAATTAGTGATATTAACTATAAAAAGTTATGATCAATGACAAAATTTTGTATAGTACTGTAATAATTATTTATAGCGATTTACAATCGTAGCAGCTGTTGTAATAGCGTTACGAAACTTAATAAAAGAACGGGTTAAATCTTGATTAGCGACGGATTTGTTTCTTTATAAAATTAATAAACCTAATTATTATAAACAAAGTAATCGCAACGAAATATAAAACAACCGCCGCACCTCTTCGGCGCTGGCCGTCGACGTAATTAAGGCGAGGGGAAACTTCACCTGGAGATCGTAATCGACGGCATAATTTTAAATCAAATTAACACTTCAACTTAAAACCGAGGTCGTTTATGTTCCGCGGCGAACCGATATGGAGTCGTGACCGACCGATATCTAAATAATAAATAAATAGGCACGGCCTATCTCGCCGCCGCATCTCGGGTTAATATTCCGCGCCGGACTTTTATAATTAACAATAAATCGACCGGGTTTTTTGTTAGCGCGTTGACGTTTACGGCCCGCGCACTCGATACTCTGCCTATTAACGGCCGCATCCGCGGTAATAACGGCCCCCGCCCGGTGATACGCGGCCCGCGGCCCCGGGGCCTCCGGACCGAATTACTGTCAATACGGCCACTCGAATACGCACTCGTAAATAATTAGCTCGCTCTTTTCCCTCGGGCGTTCGACGGGAGCTCTCGAGAATTCGTCGATTTCCTTCAGAAACGCCAAAAATACTGCGGCCCTCTCGGCTCCGTTATCTCGTTATCCTAATGAAGTCTACGCTAATGACGAGTAGGTAAATAATAGGGCGGCTAATGGGGGCTTTATCATTCTCGAGTGCGCTCCAGGTAAGGGCCAATTAGAGGCCGACATCGGCCCATATTGTTCGGCGCAGCGAGCTTCGATTACGATTATTCCCGAACGACTCTCTGCACTGATAAATTGGACAAACTATAACGAATCGACGGCCGCGGTCTGCCCTACCTATATTAATTTGCTCATTAAATGTAATTTTATGTGGTGCCGGGTGCGGTAAACAATGCAACTACGGCGACAAAAATTATAGTGCCGCAATACTTGTTAATTTCCAAATATGACGGGAACATTCCCCTGATTCCAAAAAATGTCTAAGCCGAATAAATTAATTTTGTCGGTTTAAACGTGTAACTTCTAATACAATGTAACAGGAGATGACAATATAAAAACATCACTAAAATTTAATAAAGCGCGAAAACTCGCGTCTCAAAAGAAAATAACAACCGTTAATAAAGTCGGTTTCCTAATATATTCGCGCGCTAAAAATTTATTTACAAACAGACACGTATTTTAGCTGCGAATTTTATCACGAAGCGGGTCACAGATTATGAAACAGGAGTAGGACGTACATATTTTATATAGCGAAGTGTAGCG